>NW_027258023.1:177500-185000 GCF_045791955.1 Oncorhynchus clarkii lewisi
CTAGTAAAGCCCTGTGTTAAATGACTTGTAGAGATACTGTCTGAAGGCTCTTTCCCACTAGTAAAGCCCTGTGTTAAATGACTTGTAGAGATACTGTCTGAAGGCTCTTTCCCTAAGGACCTGTCTGTTCTAACACTAAGGACCTCTCATCTCATTTTGTTCTGTCTGTTCTCTGCTGTTATCTTCTAGGGTTAGGAGTTACAGAACCTAAGCTCTCTCTCACTCTCTATCTCTCTGCCCTTTCCTCTCCTCCTGGGGGGTTGAGTGAGAGAGAGAGAGAGAGAGAGAGAGAGAGAGAGAGAGAGAGAGAGAGAGAGAGAGACATGAGATGCAGAGAGGGAGAACAAGAGAAAGTGTGGAGCATACGGAAGCTCCTCTTCTCAGAAGTAGAGAGAGAAGGAAGAGAGAGAGATTGTATGGAGCATACGGGAGGGAGCTCCCCTCATTAAGTCTCTCCCTGAGAGAGAAGGGGAAGATGAGAGGTGGAGAGAAAGGAGGAGGGGAAGAATGAAAGGAGGAGGGGAAGAATGAAAGGAATGGACAGAGAGGGGTACACAGGAACGGAGACGGGGGAGGAAGATTGCATGTGTCTAGAGGGAGAGAGAAACCCAAGTGATGGGGAGAGAAGAGGGGTACACAGGGACGGAGAAGGGGGAGGAAGATTGCATGTGTCTAGAGGGAGAGAGAAACCCAAGTGATGAGGAGAAAAGAGGGGTACATAGAGATTAAGGGATAAGAAGAATGAAAGAGAAAGATAGAGACAGAGAATATATGAATGAAAGAGGAGACAGAGATGCCTGCGACCTGGTTCAGGTTATCAGTCCACCTCGCAGTTACAAACAGAACAGGAATGGAATCATCAACATGTATTGATCACATCTTTACTAATGCTGCAGAAATGTGCTTGAAAGCCGTATCCAGATGCATGGGATGTAATGATCACGATATAGCAGCCATATCTAGGACAACCAAAGCTCCAAAGGCGGGGCCTAATGTAGTGTAGTGAGGTCATATAGTGAGGTCATCCAATACGTTTTTTTTGTGATTCCTGTGTTGTTGATGTAAAGAATATGTGTTGGTCTGAGGTGTGTAATGAGGAGCAAACAGATGTTCCACTTGACACATTTATGAAATGTCTTATCCCAGTTACTAATAAGCAGCTCCCGTTATGAAAAAGACAGTAAAAACTGTTACATCCCAGTGGATTGATGAGGAATTGAACAAATGGTATGGTTGAGAGGGATGAGGAATGGCAAATAAGTCTCCCTTCTCCCTGTCCACTACATTGGCAAACGTACTGCAAATTGAGAAATCATGTGACTAAACTGAACAAAAAGACGAAGATGTCATAATAGACAGGAACTAATGGGGATCTATAATAAACCCCAGGAAGAGCAGCTGCTGCCTTGACAGGAACTAATGGGGATCTATAATAAACCCCAGGAAGAGTAGCTGCTGCCTTGGCAGGAACTAATGGGGATCTATAATAAACCCCAGGAAGAGTAGATGCTGCCTTGACAGGAACTAATGGGGATCTATAATAAACCCCAGGAAGAGTAGCTGCTGCCTTGACAGGAACTAATTTGGATCCATTATAAACCCCAGGAAGAGTAGCTGCTGCCTTGGCAGGAACTAATGGGGATCCATAATAAACCCCAGGAAGAGTAGCTGCTGCCTTGGCAGGAACTAATGGGGATCCATAATAAACCACAGGAAGAGTAGCTGCTGCCTTGGCAGGAACTAATGGGGATCCATAATAAACCACAGGAAGAGTAGCTGCTGCCTTGACAGGAACTAATGGGGAGCCATAATAAACCACAGGAAGAGTAGCTGCTGCCTTGACAGGAACTAATGGGGAGCCATAATAATCCCCAGGAAGAGTAGCTGCTACCTTGGCAGGAACTAATGGGGATCCATAATAAACCCCAGGAAGAGTAGCTGCTACCTTGGCAGGAACTAATGGGGATCCATAATAAACCCCAGGAAGAGTAGCTGCTGCCTTGGCAGGAACTAATGGGGATCCATGATAAACCCCAGGAAGAGTAGCTGCTGCCTTGGCAGGAACTAATGGGGATCCATAATAAACCCCAGGAAGAGTAGCTGCTGCCTTGACAGGAACTAATGGGGATCCATAATAAACCCCAGGAAGAGTAGCTGCTGCCTTGACAGGAACTAATGGGGATCCATAATAAACCCCAGGAAGAGTAGCTGCTGCCTTGACAGGAACTAATGGGGATCCATAATAAACCCCAGGAAGAGTAGCTGCTGCCTTGACAGGAACTAATGGGGATCCATAATAAACCACAGGAAGAGTAGCTGCTGCCTTGACAGGAACTAATGGGGATCCATAATAAACCCCAGGAAGAGTAGCTGCTGCCTTGGCAGGAACTAATGGGGAGCCATAATGGATGGATAGAGAATTGGGGGATAGAGAGAGAGAGAGAAGAGAGAGAGAGAGAGTGAGAGAGAGGGGGGGGGGGGAAGAGAGAGAGACCTACGTCAGAACCCTGGCTTTACACTTTTCATTTGTTTTGTGGTTGAGAGATTAGTACACAGATTAAAGCAGAGATTCCCCCGCTCCTCACAGAGAGAGAGAGAGAGACACACACAGAGATGAACTGCATTCAGGTTTCGTGGGCGAGAAAGGTGAGGGGGTAGCTCGGAACGCATTGTCCATATTTGGTATTACTGTTGGTTTGTCAGTTCCCTCTCTCCTTTCCCTTCCCCCTGTCCACTAACTCTCTCCCTCTCCTTCCCCTTCTCCCTGTCCCACTAACTCTCTCTCTCTTCTTTCCCTTCTCCCTGTCCACTAACTCTCTCTCCTTTCCCTCTCTCCCTGTCCACTAACTCTCTCCCTCTCCTTTCCCTTCTCCCTGTCCACTAACTCTCTCCCTCTCCTTCCCCTTCTCCCTGTCCCACTAACTCTCTCCCTCTCCTTCCCCTTCTCCCTGTCCCACTAACTCTCTCTCTCCTTTCCCTTCTCCCTGTCCACTAACTCTCTCTCCTTTCCCTCTCTCCCTGTCCACTAACTCTCTCCCTCTCCTTTCCCTTCTCCCTGTCCACTAACTCTCTCTCTCTCCTTTCCCTCTCTCCCTGTCCCACTAACTCTCTCCCTCTCCTTTCCCTTCTCCCTGTCCACTAACTCTCTCTCTCTCCTTTCCCTTCCCCCTGTCCACTAACTCTCTCCCTCTCCTTTCCTTTCTCCCTGTCCCACTAACTCTCTCCCTCGCCTTTCCCTTCTCCCTGTCCACTAACTCTCTCTCTCTCCTTTCCCTTCTCCCTGTCCACTAACTCTCTCCCTCTCCTTTCCCTTCTCCCTGTCCACTAACTCTCTCCCTCTCCTTTCCCTTCTCCCTGTCCACTAACTCTCTCTCTCTCTCTCTCTCTCTTCTCACTCTCACCTCACTCTCTCTCTCTTTCCCTCTCTCTCCTCTCCCACTCTTTCTCCCTCTCCATCCTCCCCCTCTCTCTCTCTCTCTCTCTCTCTCTCTCTCTCTCTCTCTCTCACTCTCTCTCCTTTCCCTTCTCCCTGTCCACTAACTCTCTCTCTCTTTCTCCCTCTTCTTTTATATGGCAAAAAGCAATTTCTTTCTCTTTGTCGGCCAGGCGGTCTGTAAGCCCTTAAGTAGGGATTTTCTGCTGGGTCGGAATGGGAACGCCATTAACCAGAGCTCTCGCTGACGATCCTGTTCCGTGACTGACGCACGACCGCCGGAATCTTTCATGTCATGTCACAATCCACGGTGCTGTTGGACCGTGTGTGTGTGTGTGTGTGTGTGTTATGGGGGGGGGTTATGATATTGGTAACAGCGATATAAAGGCCTGGTATTAGTGGTCAGGAGCCTTTATAAATCCTTTATGACCGAGAAAAACACTAATATTAAGCTCCTTTTCTGATATGGGGACAGAAGTACACACACACACACACACACACACACACACACACACACACACACAAAGCACATACACACAAAGAACACACACACACAGCATTGGAACGAACAAAATACACACACACACACACACACACAAATCAGACACACCCAACAGACATACACATCCCTCCACACTCTGTGTACAGCAGTATCTCTCTCTCTCCTTCTCTCAGCTCTGTGTACAGCAGTATCTCTCTCTCTCCTTCTCTCAGCTCTGTGTACAGCAGTATCTCTCTCTCCTTCTCTCAGCTCTGTGTACAGCAGTATCTCTCTCTCTCCTTCTCTCAGCTCTGTGTACAGCAGTATCTCTCTCTCCTTCTCTCAGCTCTGTGTACAGCAGTATCTCTCTCTCTCCTTCTCTCCCTCCCCTTCCTCTCTTTATACACCTGACCCCAGATCATTTACCACAAACTACATCCCCTAACACTGTTGTTGTTGTTGATGAGGATGTTGTTGATGTTGTCGATGTTGATGTTGTTGTTGATGTTGATGAGGATGTTGTTGTTGTTTATCTCCTTCTAACCCTGTTGTGTCGTTGTGTTTTTCCTTCTTCTCCAGCGCCACCAAAGTTCACACGGACCCCAGAGGACCAGACCGGGGTGCAGGGTGGGGTCGCCTCCTTCGTCTGTCAGGCCACTGGAGACCCTCCGCCCAGCATAGTCTGGAACAAGAAGGGCAAGAAGGTCCAGAACCAGAGGTTTGAGGTATGCAATCAATCATCAATCATCAATCAGTCCGTCAATCATCAATAAGTCCATCAATCAGTCAGTCAGTCAATCAATCAGTCCATCAATCATCAATACGTCAATCAATCAGTCAGTCAGTCAGTCCATCAATCATCAATCAGTCCATCAATCAGTCCATCAATCATCAATCAGCAATCAGTCAGTCAGTCCATCAATCATCAACCAGTCAGTCAGTCAGTCCATCAATCAGTCCATCAATCAGTCAGTCCATCAATCATCAATCAGTCAGTGAGTCCATCAATCATCAATCAGTCCATCAATCATCAATCAGCAATCAGTCAGTCAGTCCATCAATCATCAACCAGTCAGTCAGTCAGTCCATCAATCAGTCAGTCCATCAATCATCAACCAGTCAGTCAGTCAGTCCATCAATCAGTCAGTCCATCAATCATCAATCAGTCAGTCAGTCAATCCATCAATCAGTCCATCAATCAGTCAGTCCATCAATCAGACAGTCCATCAGTCAGTACATCAATCAGTCAGTCCATCAGTCAATCAGTCAGTCCATCAATCAGTCAGTCAGTCCATCAATCAGTCAGTCCATCAATCAATCAGTCCCTCAATCAGTCAGTCCATCAATCATCTATCAGTCAGTCCATCAATCAGTCAGTCCATCAATCAGTCAATCCATCAATCAGTCAGTCCATCAGTCAATCAGTCAGTCCTTCAATCACTCAGTCAGTCAGTCAGTCCATCAATCAGTCAGTCAGTCCATCAATCAGTCAGTCTATCAATCAGTCAGTCAGTCAGTCAGTCCATCAATCAGTCAGTCCATCAGTCCATCAATCAGTCAGTCAGTCCATCAATCAGTCAGTCCATCAGTTAGTCAGTCAGTCCATCAATTAGTCAGTCCATCAATCATCAATCAGTCAGTCCATCAATCAGTCAGTCTATCAATCAGTCAGTCAGTCAGTCCATCAATCAGTCAGTCCATCAGTCCATCAATCAGTCAGTCAGTCCATCAATCAGTCAGTCCATCAGTTAGTCAGTCAGTCCATCAATTAGTCAGTCCATCAATCATCAATCAGTCAGTCCATCAATCAGTCAGTCAGTCAGTCCATCAATCAGTCCATCAGTCAGTCAGTCAGTCAGTCCATCAATCAGTCAGTCAGTCAGTCAGTCAGTCAGTCCATCAGTCAGTCCATCAACCAGTCAGTCCATCAGTCCATCAGTCAGTCCATCAATCAGTCAGTCCATCAATCAGTCAGTCAGTCCATCAATCAGTCAGTCCATCAATCAATCAGTCCCCCAGTCAGTCAGTCCATCAGTCAGTCCATCAGTCCATCAATCAGTCAGTCCATCAGTAATTCAGTCAGTCCATCAATCAGTCAGTCCATCAATCTGTCAGTGCATCAATCAGTCAGTCCATCAATCTGTCAGTCCATCAGTAATTCAGTCAGTCCATCAGTAATTCAGTCAGTCCATCAATCAGTCAGTCCATCAGTCCATCAATCAGTCAGTCCATCAATCAGTCAGTCAGTCTATCAATCAGTCAGTCAGTCCATCAATCAGTCAGTCCATCAGTCCATCAATCAGTCAGTCAGTCCATCAATCAGTCAGTCCATCAGTTAGTCACTCAGTCCATCAATCAGTCAGTCCATCAATCAATCAGTCCCCCAATCAGTCAGTCCATCAGTCAGTCCATCAGTCCATCAATCAGTCAGTCCATCAGTAATTCAGTCATTCCATCAATCAGTCAGTCCATCAATCTGTCAGTCAGTCCATCAATCAGTCCATCAGTCCATCAATCAGTCAGTCAGTCCATCAATCAGTCAGTCCATCAGTTAGTCACTCAGTCCATCAATCAGTCAGTCCATCAATCAGTCAGTCCATCAATCAGTCCATCAATCAGTCAGTCAGTCCATCAATCAGTCAGTCTATCAATCAGTCAGTCAGTCCATCAATCAGTCAGTCCATCAGTCCATCAATCAGTCAGTCCATCAGTAATTCAGTCAGTCCATCAATCAGTCAGTCCATCAATCTGTCAGTCCATCAATCAGTCAGTCCATCAATCTGTCAGTCCATCAGTAATTCAGTCAGTCCATCAGTAATTCAGTCAGTCCATCAATCAGTCAGTCCATCAGTCCATCAATCAGTCAGTCCATCAATCAGTCAGTCAGTCTATCAATCAGTCAGTCAGTCCATCAATCAGTCAGTCCATCAGTCCATCAGTCAATCAGTCAGTCCATCAGTCAATCAGTCAGTCCATCAATTAGTCAGTCAGTCCATCAATCAGTCAGTCCATCAATCAATCAGTCCCCCAATCAGTCAGTCCATCAGTCAGTCCATCAGTCCATCAATCAGTCAGTCCATCAGTAATTCAGTCATTCCATCAATCAGTCAGTCCATCAATCTGTCAGTCAGTCCATCAATCAGTCCATCAGTCCATCAATCAGTCAGTCAGTCCATCAATCAGTCAGTCCATCAGTTAGTCAGTCAGTCCATCAATCAGTCAGTCCATCAATCAGTCAGTCCATCAATCAGTCAGTCCATCAATCAGTCCATCAATCAGTCAGTCAGTCCATCAATCAGTCAGTCTATCAATCAGTCAGTCAGTCCATCAATCAGTCAGTCCATCAGTCCATCAATCAGTCAGTCAGTCCATCAATCAGTCAGTCAGTCTATCATCAGTCAGTCAGTCAGTCTATCAATCAGTCAGTCAGTCCATCAATCAGTCAGTCCATCAATCAGTCAGTCCATCAATCAGTCCATCAATCAGTCAGTCAGTCCATCAATCAGTCAGTCCATCAATCAGTCAGTCCATCAATCAGTCAGTCCATCAATCAGTCAGTCAGTCCATCAATCAGTCCATCAATAAG
>NW_027258023.1:190000-203932 GCF_045791955.1 Oncorhynchus clarkii lewisi
AAACATGTCCACCAAAATAATACCAAAACATCGCACGACTGATCATATTTACACCCTACACACCCTGACAGATAAACATGTCCACCAAAATAATACCAAAACATCGCACGACTGATCATATTTACACCCTACACACCCTGACAGATAAACATGTCCACCAAAATAATACCAAAACATCGCACGACTGATCATATTTACACCCTACACACCCTGACAGATAAACATGTCCACCAAAATAATACCAAAACATCGCACGACTGATCATATTTACACCCTACACACCCTGACAGATAAACATGTCCATCAAAATAATACCAAAACATCGCACGACTGATCATATTTACACCCTACACACCCTGACAGATAAACATGTCCACCAAAATAATACCAAAATATACGCTTGCTTTATCGACTTCCAAAAAGCATTTGATTCTATTTGGCATACAGGACTGTTCTACACAGTTATTGGAAGTGGTGTAGGGGGTCAAACATATGATATAATTAAATCAATATACTATATATGTATACTGTATATATATATACTATATATACTATATATGTATACTGTATATATATATACTATATATACTATATAAGTATACTGGCAATAGGTGCAGCATTAAAATGGGCAGGAAAATAACATAATTTTTTAACCAGACGCAGGGCCTTCGCCAGGGTTGCAATCTGAGCCCTGCACTCTTCAATATTTACATCAACGAATTGGCCACTATTCTAGAAAAATCCTCAGCCCCTGGTGTTAGTCTCCACAATTCAGAAGTTAAATGCCTACTCTTCGCAGATGACCTATGCCTGCAGTTACCCACAGCACATGGCCTACAGCAGAGCCTGGACCTGCTAGAGCAGTACTGCCAGACCTGGGCCCTGGCAGTAAACCCCCACAGTACATGGTCTACAGCAGAGCCTGGACCTGCTAGAGCAGTACTACCAGACCTGGGCCCTGGCAGTAAACCCCCACAGCACATGGCCTACAGCAGAGCCTGGACCTGCTAGAGCAGTACTACCAGACCTGGGCCCTGGCAGTAAACCCCCACAGTACATGGTCTACAGCAGAGCCTGGACCTGCTAGAGCAGTACTACCAGACCTGGGCCCTGGCAGTAAACCCCCACAGTACATGGTCTACAGCAGAGCCTGGACCTGATAGATCAGTACTACCAGACCTGGGCCCTGGCAGTAAACCCCCACAGTACATGGCCTACAGCAGAGCCTGGACCTGCTAGAGCAGTACTACCAGACCTGGGGCCCTGGCAGTAAACCCCCACAGCACATGGCCTACAGCAGAGCCTGGACCTGCTAGAGCAGTACTACCAGACCTGGGCCCTGGCAGTAAACCCCCACAGTACATGGCCTACAGCAGAGCCTGGACCTGCTAGAGCAGTACTACCAGACCTGGGGCCCTGGCAGTAAACCCCCACAGCACATGGCCTACAGCAGGTCCTGGACCTGATAGAGCAGTACTACCAGACCTGGGGCCCTGGCAGTAAACCCCAAAAAGACAAAAATTATGATTTTCCAGAGAAGATCCAGATCTCAGGGAATTAGACCAAAGTTTTCAATTGGTACAAAATATATAGAGTACTGCACACACTGCAATTACTTAGGTTTAAATATAAGCTCAACTGGACACCTTAATGAGGCAGTGAATGAACTGAGAGAGAAAGCACGCAGGGCATTCTACGCCATTAAAAAGCTCATTCAAATTGATATACCTATTAAAATGTGGCTTAAACTAATTGAATGTGTCATTGAACCAATTGCACTTTATGGCAGCGAGGTGTGGGGTCCACTTGCAAAACAAGATTTCATCCAATGGGACAAACACCCCATTGAAACCCTGTATGCAGAGTTCTGTAAGATTCTCCTACATGTCCAGAGGAAAACTACAAACAATGCATGCAGGGCAGAATTAGGCCATATCCACTAATAATAAAAACTCAAAAAAAGAGCAATTAAGTTTTGGAAACATCTAAAATACAGTGACCCCCTCTCATATCATTACCAAGACCTGCAATGCCAAGAGCTGAGCAAAGAAAATAGTCCCCTCATCCAGCTGGTCCTGGGGCTGAGTTCACAAACCTGTTCTACTAACACACTGAAGCCTCAGCCCCCTCATCCAGCTGGTCCTGGGGCTGAGTTCTACAGACCTGTTCTACTAACACACTGAAGCCTCAGCCCCCTCATCCAGCTGGTCCAGGGGCTGAGTTCACAAACCTGTT
This sequence comes from Oncorhynchus clarkii lewisi, assembly GCF_045791955.1. Lineage (NCBI taxonomy): Eukaryota > Metazoa > Chordata > Actinopteri > Salmoniformes > Salmonidae > Oncorhynchus > Oncorhynchus clarkii. The sequence continues at coordinate 192,236 of NW_027258023.1, forward strand.
CTACTAACACACTGAAGCCTCAGCCCCCTCATCCAGCTGGTCCTGGGGCTGAGTTCACAAACCTGTTCTACTAACACACTGAAGCCTCAGTCCCCTCATCCAGCTGGTCCTGGGGCTGAGTTCACAAACCTGTTCTACTAACACACTGAAGCCTCAGTCCCCTCATCCAGCTGGTCCTGGGGCTGAGTTCACAAACCTGTTCTACTAACACACTCAAGCCTCAGTCCCCTCATCCAGCTGGTCCTGGGGCTGAGTTCACAAACCTGTTCTACTAACACACTGAAGCCTCAGTCCCCTCATCCAGCTGGTCCTGGGGCTGAGTTCACAAACCTGTTCTACTAACACACTGAAGCCTCAGTCCCCTCATCCAGCTGGTCCTGGGGCTGAGTTCACAAACCTGTTCTACTAACACACTGAAGCCTCAGTCCCCTCATCCAGCTGGTCCTGGTCCTGAGTTCACAAACCTGTTCTACTAACACACTGAAGCCTCAGTCCCCTCATCCAGCTGGTCCTGGTCCTGAGTTCACAAACCTGTTCTACTAACACACTGAAGCCTCAGGACCAGAACATCCAATCAATCAGGATAAACCAAATGACAACACAGTCAAACTAAAACTACATGACTTATTGGGAAACACAAGAACAAACACAAAGCCAAATGCAGTGCTATCTGGCCCTAAATCGACAGTACACCGTGGCTAAATATTTGACCATGGTTACTGATCAAAACCTTAGAAAAACCTTGACAAAGTACAGGCTCAGTGAGCACAGCCTTGCCATTGAGAAGGGTAGACACAGGAAAAGCTGGCTCCCTGTAGAGGAAAGGCTGTGAATCCACTGCACAACAGCAGAACCTGAGACGGAGCTGCATTTCCTGACAAAATGTCAAAAATATAGAAAAAGAGGGAGAGAGAGAGAGACGGGGAGAGAGATAAAGAGGGAGAGAGAGAGTCGTGGAGAGAGAAAGAAAGAGAGAGAGAGAGATGCGGAGAGAGAAAGAAAGAGAGAGAGAGAGACAGGGAGAGAGATAAAGAGGGAGAGAGAGAGTCGTGGAGAGAGAAAGAAAGAGAGAGAGAGAGAGAGAGACGTGGAGAGAGAAAGAAAGAGAGAGAGAGAGAGACGTGGAGAGAGAAAGAAAGAGAGCGAGAGACGTGGAGAGAGAAAGAAAGAAAGAGAGAGAGAGACGGAGAGAGAGATAAAGAGGGAGAGAGAGAGTCGTGGAGAGAGAAAGAAAGAGAGAGAGAGAGAGATGCGGAGAGAGAAAGAAAGAGAGAGAGAGAGACAGGGAGAGAGATAAAGAGGGAGAGAGAGAGTCGTGGAGAGAGAAAGAAAGAGAGAGAGAGAGAGACGTGGAGAGAGAAAGAAAGAGAGAGAGAGAGACGTGGAGAGAGAAAGAAAGAAAGAGAGAGAGAGACGTGGAGAGAAAGAAAGAAAGAGAGAGAGAGACGTGGAGAGAGAAAGAAAGAAAGAGAGAGAGAGACGTGGAGAGAGAAAGAAAGAGCGAGAGAGAGAGACGTGGAGAGAGAAAGAGAGACGTGGAGAGAGAAAGAGAGAAAGAGAGAGAGAGACGTGGAGAGAGAAAGAGAGAAAGAGAGAGAGAGACGGAGAGAGTCTTTGAACAGCAGTTCTCCTCTCTTCAGTCTCATGCTATAAGTACTGGACTATAAGTACTGGAAAGCCTTATAGTGAGCAGAGTTATAATGGTTATAATGTCTGTTTAATCTACCTGGGGAAGCACAGCAACACGCTATACCATACTATACACTATACTACACTATACCATACTATACTATACTACACTATACCATACTATATAACACTATACTACACTATACTACGCCACATTATACTAGACCACGCCACACTATACTACACCGTACAACACTGTACTGCACTATACCACACTATACTGTACCATGCTACACTATACCACAATATACTGCACTATACCACACTGTGCTGCACTATACCACACTATGCCATACTATACTACACTATACTATACTGCGCTATACCACACTATGCCATACTATACTACACTATACCATACTGCGCTATACCACACTGTGCTATACTATGCTACACCATATTACACAGAATATACCATACTATACTACACTATACTATACCACGCTACACCATACTGTGATATACTACACTATACTACACCACACGATGATATACTACACTACACTGCACTACACCACACCATATCACACTATACTACACTGTGCTATACTATACCACACTATACTATACTATACTACACTATACCATATCGCACTATACCACACCATACTATACCACACTACCATACTATACTACACTATACCATATCACACTATACCACACCATATCACACTATACTACACTGTGCTATACTATACCACACTATACTAACCTATATCATACCATACTACACTATACAGCACTATACTATGATATACTACACTACACTGCACTATACCACACTATACTAACCTATATCATACCATACTACACTATACAGCACTATACTACACTATACCGCACTATACTACACTATATTATGCTATACCATACCATACTGCACTATACTAAGCTGTACCATACTACACTATACAGCACTATACTACACTATATTATGCTATACCATACCATACTGCACTATACTAAGCTGTACCATACTACACTATACAGCACTATACTACACTATACAGTGCTATACCATACCATACTGCACTATACTAAGCTGTACCATGCTACACTATACAGCACTATACTACACTATATTATGCTATACCATACCATACTGCACTATACTAAGCTGTACCATGCTACACTAAACAGCACAATACTACACTATACCGTGCTATACTATACCACACTGTACCATACTATACTACACTATACCATACCACACTATACCACACCATAATATACTATACCATAGTGTGGTATATACCAATATTCTACACTGCACTATACTACACCATACCACACCGCACTATGCTATACTACACCATACTATACAACACTATACTGCACTATACCATACCCCTGCGCCACTATATATATATTTCTATACTACTACGCTATACTATACTATACTACGTTACTATACTATACTGTACTGATGTACTATACTGTGCTATACTATCCTATGATATACTATACTACACTATACTGCCCTGGATTAGCACTGTGGCACACTATACTATACCCCACTATACCATACTATACTATACTTTCCTACACTATCCTATACCATCCTATACTATGCTATACTGTACCATACTATACTATCCTGTGTTATACTATACTACTATGCTATACTATACTACTATGCTATACTATACTACTATGCTATACTATACTATGCTATACTGTGTTATACGATACTACTATGCTATACTTTACTATACTATCATATACTATACTGTACTATACTACCATACTATGCTGTACTATACTACTATACTTTGTTATACTATACTATACTGGCCTGGGGTGGCACTGCAACATACTATACTGTCATATACTATACTATAATGCACTGTACTGTGCTGTACTATACCATACTATGCTATACTATGCTATACTATACTATGCTATACTATGCTATGGTATACTATACTGTGCTATACTATGCTATACCATGCTATAATATGCTATACTATACTATGCTATGCTATACTGTGCTATACTATACGATACCATACTATACTATACTGTATTATACTATGCTATACTATGCTATACTATACTATACTGTGCTATACTATGCTATACTATGCTATACCATACTATACTATGCTATACTGTACAATGCTATACTATACTGTGCTATACTATGCTATACTATAGTATATTATACTGTATTATACTATACCATGCTATGTTATGCTATACTATACTATACTGTATTATACTATACTATGCTATGCTATGCTATACTATACTATACTATGCTATACTATACTATTCTATGTTATACTATGCTATGCTACACTATGTTATACTGTACTATTCTATGCTATACTATACTATTCTATGTTATACTATGCTATGCTACACTATGTTATACTGTACTATTCTATGCTATACTATACTGACCTGGGGTGGCACTGCAACACACTATACTACTATTTATTGTTATCTTTATTCTTTATTTATTCATGAATCAGAGAGAGAGTCATGACTCACTGAATCACTGGAACATGAGGGCAGTTTATTCATGAATCAGAGAGAGAGTCATGACTCACTGAATCACTGGAACATGAGGGCAGTTTATTCATGAATCAGAGAGAGAGAGTCATGACTCACTGAATCACTGGAACATGAGGGCAGTCTATTCATGAATCAGAGAGAGAGTCATGACTCACTGAATCACTGGAACATGAGGGCAGTTTATTCATGAATCAGAGAGAGAGTCATGACTCACTGAATCACTGGAACATGAGGGCAGTTTATTCATGAATCAGAGAGAGAGTCATGACTCACTGAATCACTGGAACATGAGGGCAGTTTATTCATGAATCAGAGAGAGAGTCATGACTCACTGAATGACTGGCAGTTTACTTCACTACTCTGATTCTATCCCAGTTTAATCAAATCTCGGAATAATCTCTCTGTGTCTCTCTTTGTGTCTCTCTCTGTGTCTCTCTTTGTGTCTCTCTCTGTGTCTCTCTCTGTGTCACTCTGTGTCTCTCTCTGTGTCTCTCTCTGTGTCTCTCTCTATCTCTCTCTGTGTCTCTCTATCTCTCTCTCTCTCTCTCTCTCTCTCTCTCTCTCTGTCTCTGTGTCTCTCTGTCTGTCTCTCTCTCTCTCTCTCTCTCTCTCTCTCTCTCTCTCTGTGTCTCTCTCTCTCTCTGTCTCTCTCTCTCTCGCCTCCAGAGGATCAGCTCCCCTCGGGGTTCCCCACCATAGACATGGGTCCCCAGCTGAAGGTGGTGGAACGCTCTAGAACGGCCACCATGCTGTGTGCTGCTAGCGGCAACCCCGACCCAGAAATCACCTGGTTTAAAGACTTCCTCCCTGTCAACACCACCAATAACAACGGGCGAATCAAACAGCTCCGTTCAGGTATGGAGTGATCAGCGGGAAAATACGAGTGTCAAAGAAATGTTACCCCTCTCTTTCTCTTTCTAGTCCTCTGCTCCCCCTCTCTTTCTCTTTCTAGTCCTCCTCTCCCCCTCTCTTTCTCTTTCTAATCCTCCTCTCCCCCTCTCTTTCTCTTTCTAGTCCTCCATTCCCCCTCTCTTTCTCTTTCTACTTCTCCTCTCCCCCTCTCTTTCTCTTTCTAATCCTCCTCTCCCCCTCTCTTTCTCTTTCTAGTCCTCCTCTCCCCCTCTCTTTCTCTTTCTAATCCTCCTCTCCCCCTCTCTTTCTCTTTCTAGTCCTCCATTCCCCCTCTCTTTCTCTTTCTAGTCCTCCTCTCCCCCTCTCTTTCTCTTTCTAATCCTCCTCTCCCCCTCTCTTTCTCTTTCTAATCCTCCTCTCCCCCTCTCTTTCTCTTTCTAATCCTCCTCTCCCCCTCTCTTTCTCTTTCTAATCCTCCTCTCCCCCTCTCTTTCTCTTTCTAGTCCTCCTCTCCCCCTCTCTTTCTCTTTCTAATCCTCCTCTCCCCCTCTCTTTCTCTTTCTAATCCTCCTCTCCCCCTCTCTTTCTCTTTCTAGTTCTCCTCTCCCCCTCTCTTTCTCTTTCTAGTCCTCTCCCCCTCTCTTTCTCTTTCTAGTCCTCTCCCCCTCTCTTTCTCTTTCTAGTCCTCCATTCCCCCTCTCTTTCTCTTTCTAGTCCTCCTCTCCCCCTCTCTTTCTCTTTCTAGTCCTCCATTCCCCCTCTCTTTCTCTTTCTAATCCTCCTCTCCCCCTCTCTTTCTAATCCTCCTCTCCCCCTCTCTTTCTCTTTCTAGTCCTCCATTCCCCCTCTCTTTCTCTTTCTAGTCCTCCTCTCCCCCTCTCTTTCTCTTTCTAATCCTCCATTCCCCCTCTCTTTCTCTTTCTAGTCCTCCTCTCCCCCTCTCTTTCTCTTTCTAGTCCTCCATTCCCCCTCTCTTTCTCTTTCTAGTCCTCCTCTCCCCCTCTCTTTCTCTTTCTAGTCCTCCTCTCCCCCTCTCTTTCTCTTTCTAATCCTCCATTCCCCCTCTCTTTCTCTTTCTAATCCTCCTCTCCCCCTCTCTTTCTCTTTCTAGTCCTCTCCCCCTCTCTTTCTCTTTCTAGTCCTCCATTCCCCCTCTCTTTCTCTTTCTAATCCTCCTCTCCCCCTCTCTTTCTCTTTCTAGTCCTCCATTCCCCCTCTCTTTCTCTTTCTAGTCCTCCTCTCCCCCTCTCTTTCTCTTTCTAGTCCTCCTCTCCCCCTCTCTTTCTCTTTCTAGTCCTCCTCTCCCCCTCTCTTTCTCTTTCTAGTCCTCCTCTCCCCCTCTCTTTCTCTTTCTAGTCCTTCTCTCCCCCTCTCTTTCTCTTTCTAGTCCTCCTCTCCCCATCTCTTTCTCTTTCTAGTCCTCCTCTCCCCCTCTCTTTCTCTTTCTAGTCCTCCTCTCCCCCTCTCTTTCTCTTTCTAGTTCTCCTCTCCCCCTCTCTTTCTCTTTCTAGTTCTCCTCTCCCCCTCTCTTTCTAGTCCTCCTCTCCCCCTCTCTTTCTCTTTCTAGTCCTCCATTCCCCCTCTCTTTCTCTTTCTAGTCCTCCTCTCCCCCTCTCTTTCTCTTTCTAATCCTCCTCTCCCCCTCTCTTTCTCTTTCTAGTCCTCCTCTCCCCCTCTCTTTCTCTTTCTAATCCTCCTCTCCCCCTCTCTTTCTCTTTCTAGTCCTCCATTCCCCCTCTCTTTCTCTTTCTAGTCCTCCTCTCCCCCTCTCTTTCTCTTTCTAATCCTCCTCTCCCCCTCTCTTTCTCTTTCTAATCCTCCTCTCCCCCTCTCTTTCTCTTTCTAGTCCTCTCCCCCTCTCTTTCTCTTTCTAGTCCTCTCCCCCTCTCTTTCTCTTTCTAGTCCTCCATTCCCCCTCTCTTTCTCTTTCTAGTCCTCCTCTCCCCCTCTCTTTCTCTTTCTAGTCCTCCATTCCCCCTCTCTTTCTCTTTCTAGTCCTCCTCTCCCCCTCTCTTTCTCTTTCTAATCCTCCTCTCCCCCTCTCTTTCTCTTTCTAGTCCTCCATTCCCCCTCTCTTTCTCTTTCTAATCCTCTGCTCCCCCTCTCTTTCTCTTTCTAATCCTCCATTCCCCCTCTCTTTCTCTTTCTAGTCCTCCTCTCCCCCTCTCTTTCTCTTTCTAGTCCTCCTCTCCCCCTCTCTTTCTCTTTCTAGTCCTCCTCTCCCCCTCTCTTTCTCTTTCTAATCCTCCTCTCCCCCTCTCTTTCTCTTTCTAGTCCTCTCCCCCTCTCTTTCTCTTTCTAGTCCTCCATTCCCCCTCTCTTTCTCTTTCTAATCCTCCTCTCCCCCTCTCTTTCTCTTTCTAGTCCTCCATTCCCCCTCTCTTTCTCTTTCTAGTCCTCCTCTCCCCCTCTCTTTCTCTTTCTAGTCCTCCTCTCCCCCTCTCTTTCTCTTTCTAGTCCTCCTCTCCCCCTCTCTTTCTCTTTCTAGTCCTCCATTCCCCCTCTCTTTCTCTTTCTAGTCCTCCTCTCCCCCTCTCTTTCTCTTTCTAGTCCTCCTCTCCCCCTCTCTTTCTCTTTCTAGTCCTCCTCTCCCCCTCTCTTTCTCTTTCTAGTCCTCCTCTCCCCCTCTCTTTCTCTTTCTAGTCCTTCTCTCCCCCTCTCTTTCTCTTTCTAGTCCTCCTCTCCCCCTCTCTTTCTCTTTCTAGTCCTCCTCTCCCCCTCTCTTTCTCTTTCTAGTCCTCCTCTCCCCCTCTCTTTCTCTTTCTAGTTCTCCTCTCCCCCTCTCTTTCTCTTTCTAGTTCTCCTCTCCCCCTCTCTTTCTAGTCCTCCTCTCCCCCTCTCTTTCTCTTTCTAGTCCTCCGTTCCCCCTCTCTTTCTAGTCCTCCTCTCCCCCTCTCTTTCTCTTTCTAGTCCTTCTCTCCCCCTCTCTTTCTCTTTCTAGTCCTCCTCTCCCCCTCTCTTTCTCTTTCTAGTTCTCCTCTCCCCCTCTCTTTCTAGTCCTCCGTTCCCCCTCTCTTTCTCTTTCTAGTTCTCCTCTCCCCCTCTCTTTCTAGTCCTCCTCTCCCCCTCTCTTTCTCTTTCTAGTCCTCCTCTCCCCCTCTCTTTCTCTTTCTAGTTCTCCTCTCCCCCTCTCTTTCTAGTCCTCCTCTCCCCCTCTCTTTCTCTTTCTAGTCCTCCTCTCCCCCTCTCTTTCTCTTTCTAGTTCTCCTCTCCCCCTCTCTTTCTCTTTCTAGTTCTCCTCTCCCCCTCTCTTTCTAGTCCTCCTCTCCCCCTCTCTTTCTCTTTCTAGTCCTCCTCTCCCCCTCTCTTTCTCTTTCTAGTCCTCTCCCCCTCTCTTTCTCTTTCTAGTCCTTCTCTCCCCCTCTCTTTCTCTTTCTAGTTCTCCTCTCCCCCTCTCTTTCTCTTTCTAGTTCTCCTCTCCCCCTCTCTTTCTCTTTCTAGTTCTCCTCTCCCCCTCTCTTTCTAATCCTCCTCTCCCCCTCTCTTTCTCTTTCTAGTCCTCCTCTCCCCCTCTCTTTCTCTTTCTAGTCTTCTGTTCACTGCTTTTATTTTTGTTTGTTTTTCTCCTTTCCCTATTTCTCCTCTTTTGTTTGGTGTTCTGTTGTTTTTATTGAAATACCCCTCTTCTCCTCTCTCTCTCTCTCTCTCTCTCTTTCTCTCTCTATTGTTTTCTCCCTGTAAGTTGATGTCAGTTATTGTGTTGTATGGTTGTTCTATCTCCTGTCCTTTTGTTCCTGGTCCAAGGCTTTTCTCTCTCTCTAATCTCTCTGCTTTCCTCCAAACCCTGGAGGGTCTTCAGACACACTCACCATCGTGACAGACTTACCTCTTTATCTAACAACAAACTGCTTACCCCAAGGCCATGGTCTAAGCAATGATATAAGACACACTCGGAGTGACTGAGCAGCGCCCCTTTACTAAAAATACAGATAAATCTTTCCATGTACGGTATGTTTGCGTACATTGTAATGTGAAGTACCACCTCCCTCTCCAGTGTAGAACACTGCTGTGATTGGTCTGAACCACCTCCCTCTCCAGTGTAGAACACTGCTGTGATTGGTCTGAACCACCTCCCTCTCCAGTGTAGAACACTGCTGTGATTGGTCTGAACCACCTCCCTCTCCAGTGTAGAACACTGCTGTGATTGGTCTGAACCACCTCCCTCTCCAGTGTAGAACACTGCTGTGATTGGTCGGAACCACCTCCCTCTCCAGTGTAGAACACTGCTGTGATTGGTCTGAACCACCTCCCTCTCCAGTGTAGAACACTGCTGTGATTGGTCTGAACCACCTCCCTCTCCAGTGTAGAACACTGCTGTGATTGGTCTGAACCACCTCCCTCTCCAGTGTAGAACACTGCTGTGATTGGTCGGAACCACCTCCCTCTCCAGTGTAGAACACTGCTGTGATTGGTCTGAACCACCTCCCTCTCCAGTGTAGAACACTGCTGTGATTGGTCTGAACCACCTCCCTCTCCAGTATAGACCACTGCTGTGATTGGTCTGAACCACCTCCCTCTCCAGTGTAGAACACTGCTGTGATTGGTCTGAACCACCTCCCTCTCCAGTGTAGAACACTGCTGTGATTGGTCTGAACCACCCCCCTCTCCAGTGTAGAACACTGCTGTGATTGGTCTGAACCACCTCCCTCTCCAGTGTAGAACACAGCTGTGATTGGTCGGAACCATCTCCCTCTCCAGTGTAGAACACTGCTGTGATTGGATGGCTGCTGTATTTTCGCAACTCTTCTTGGATTCCTTCAACTTTGTCCAGTCTGCCGACTTTGTTGACAAAAAGACATTAAAAAAGGTATTGATTCGTGACCTCTACAAGGTCATCCGTTGAGCTGGACTTTCATTGTGAGCCTCATTGTTGCAGCCAGAACAACAACAATGTTAAAAGGCCTCTGTGCACCTAGACGATAGCAGAATGTCTACCTTCTGACAATGAAGATCCTGCTGCGTTAACCTTTACAAAACGATGCTTCCACCAATTAGAATAACCGCTGTGTTTGGTCTCAGTGTGGAATAGGCACAGTAGTGTGAGACTCCAACCTCCAGTGTTAGCTCCCTCACCCTCTAATTGGTTGGGCTCAATTCCGGTCAATTCAGAAAAGTAAACCAAATTCTAACTCCGCTTCCACATTTTCCTGATGGGAACGCAATGAAGAGAATTAGAATTGGAATTTCCCTGTACTTCTTATTAAATTTTTGCTCCCTCCCTCTCCTCTGCTTTGGGCCAGACTCTGGACCCACAATCCCTCTGGCTTCTGTTTGAACTATGACCCTTGGCTTCTCTGTCTACCTCTGGCTCAGCCCCGGCACTTCCTTATTCAGAACCCTTATATTTCTATCCCCTGTTGTGACTGGACGGGTTATATTACTCTGCTGTCAAGACATCTCACTACTATTATAGCATCGCTGTTATTCACTTTTCAATTTTTGTCTGTCTGCTAACCAGAAATGTAAATCAATTTATTAAAGTTATGCATGTTTACATTATCCGATTATTGGACATTATTCGTCCTCGTTGGATCTTGAGTTTTAGCTATCGGACAACAATTACAAGTCATAGTTGCCGTTTCATCTGATCAGCGGCTCCATACGCTCTATTTGACCAATCAGCTGGTTGTTGAAAGGTTAAGTCAAGGTTGTGTAACTGTCTCTAATGAAAAGGACTGTAATGCTGTGTCTATGCTGTTTCTTCTTCTCTCTGTGTCTCTCTTAAACAACAGAGTCCTTTGGTAAGTGCTTTAACCTCTGAAAGATATCGCTACCCCCCCTCACCTGTCTGCTGTTACCTTTGTCTCACACTGTGGTCCCTCATGGCTCCCTATTCCCTATGTAGTGCTACACACATCAGGGCCCTCTGATCAAAAGTAGTGCACTGGATAGGGAATAGGGTGTCATTTGGGATCAGAACACTGTCTGTACCCAACACTAATGCTGCTCGCTCACTGCTCACTGTACTGATTGCTGATGCGTTGTGGAGAACGACCACTGTAGTCACACACACTTAGATACACACACACACAAACACACACACACACACACACACACACACACACACACACACACACACACACACACACACACTCACAGTACGAACACACACCTGACCACCCTACATCTTTCTATTGGACTAAAATGCTTTCTCCTGTTGACCCCTTCACTCATTCACTCACGTATTATATCTCTCTCTCCTTCACTCATTCACTCACGTAATATAGCTCTCTCTCCTTCACTCATTCACTCACTTATTATATCTCTCTCTCTTTCACTCATTCACTCACTTAATATATCTCTCTCTCCTTCACTCATTCACTCACTTAATATATCTCTCTCTCCTTCACTCATTCACTCACTTAATATATCTCTCTCTCCTTCACTCATTCACTCACTTAATATATCTCTCTCTCCTTCACTTATTCACTCACTTAATATCTATCTCTCTCTCCTTCACTCATTCACTCACTTAATATCTCTCTCTCTCCTTCACTCATTCACTCACTTAATATATCTCTCTCTTTCACTCATTCACTCACTTAATATATCTCTCTCTCCTTCACTCATTCACTCACTTAATATATCTCTCTCTCCTTCACTCATTCACTCACTTAATATATCTCCCTCTCCTTC
>NW_027258024.1:5000-52500 GCF_045791955.1 Oncorhynchus clarkii lewisi
TACGGCGTGGTCCCGGGCCGCTGTCTCTTAGTTACGGCGTGGTCCCGGGCCGCTGTCTCTTAGTTACGGCGTGGTCCCGGGCCGCTGTCTCTTAGTTACGGCGTGGTCCCGGGCCGCTGTCTCTTAGTTACGGCGTGGTCCCGGGCCGCTGTCTCTTAGTTACGGCGTGGTCCCGGGCCGCTGTCTCTTAGTTACGGCGTGGTCCCGGGCCGCTGTCTCTTAGTTACGGCGTGGTCCCGGGCCGCTGTCTCTTAGTTACGGCGTGGTCCCGGGCCGCTGTCTCTTAGTTACGGCGTGGTCCCGGGCCGCTGTCTCTTAGTTACGGCGTGGTCCCGGGCCGCTGTCTCTTAGTTACGGCGTGGTCCCGGGCCGCTGTCTCTTAGTTACGGCGTGGTCCCGGGCCGCTGTCTCTTAGTTACGGCGTGGTCCCGGGCCGCTGTCTCTTAGTTACGGCGTGGTCCCGGGCCGCTGTCTCTTAGTTACGGCGTGGTCCCGGGCCGCTGTCTCTTAGTTACGGCGTGGTCCCGGGCCGCTGTCTCTTAGTTACGGCGTGGTCCCGGGCCGCTGTCTCTTAGTTACGGCGTGGTCCCGGGCCGCTGTCTCTTAGTTACGGCGTGGTCCCGGGCCGCTGTCTCTTAGTTACGGCGTGGTCCCGGGCCGCTGTCTCCTCTGTTCCTCTCCTCTGTTCCTCCCCTCCGTTCCTCTCCTCCGTTCCTCTCCTCTGTTCTGTTTCCTTGGTGCCACTCGGTCTCTGATGATGGAGAGGGTATTATAATGTACTGCTCCCTCCCTTCTCTCATCCTTCCCTTTCCTCCGCTCTGTAATTTTGGACACCCCACCCCCCTCTCTCATCTCTGATGATGTTAAAAATTGCAGGGCCGTGGTTTTGTCTTTCAATAATGCACTGCTTAAGAGGCTTTCATGAAGCCTCCACTGCCTGAGCTCTATGCTGGCAGGCTCCAGTCTACAAATTGCTGAATCACAGTACAGGGAGAAACAGAGAGTGAGAGAGAGAATCAGGGAGGGAGAGAGAGAGGTTCAGGGAGGGAGAGAGAGAGGTTCAGGGAGGGAGAGAGAGAGGTTCAGGGAGGGAGAGAGAGAGGTTCAGGGAGGGAGAGGGAGAGGTTCAGGGAGGGAGAGGGAGAGGTTCAGGGAGGGAGAGGGAGAGGTTCAGGGAGGGAGAGGGAGAGGTTCAGGGAGGGAGAGGGAGAGGTTCAGGGAGGGAGAGGGAGAGGTTCAGGGAGGGAGAGGGAGAGGTTCAGGGAGGGAGAGAGAGCGGTTCAGGGAGGGAGAGAGAGCGGTTCAGGGAGGGAGAGAGAGCGGTTCAGGGAGGGACAGAGAGAGATTCAGGGAGGGACAGAGAGAGATTCAGGGAGGGACAGAGAGAGATTCAGGGAGGGACAGAGAGAGATTCAGGGAGGGACAGAGAGAGATTCAGGGAGGGAGAGAGAGAGATTCAGGGAGGGACAGAGAGAGATTCAGGGAGGGACAGAGAGAGATTCAGGGAGGGAGAGAGAGAGATTCAGGGAGGGAGAGAGAGAGATTCAGGGAGGGAGAGAGAGAGAGATTCAGGGAGGGAGAGAGAGAGAGATTCAGTGTGGGAGAGAGAGAGAGATTCAGGGAGGGAGAGAGAGAGATTCAGGGAGGGAGAGAGAGAGATTCAGGGAGGGAGAGAGAGAGATTCAGGGAGGGAGAGAGAGAGATTCAGGGAGGGAGAGAGAGAGATTCAGGGAGGGAGAGAGAGAGATTCAGGGAGGGAGAGAGAGAGATTCAGGGAGGGAGAGAGAGAGATTCAGGGAGGGAGAGAGAGAGATTCAGGGAGGGACAGAGAGAGATTCAGGGAGGGACAGAGAGAGATTCAGGGAGGGAGAGAGAGAGATTCAGGGAGGGAGAGAGAGAGATTCAGGGAGGGAGAGAGAGAGATTCAGGGAGGGACAGAGAGAGATTCAGGGAGGGACAGAGAGAGATTCAGGGAGGGAGAGAGAGCGATTCAGGGAGGGAGAGAGAGATTCAGGGAGGGGGAGAGAGATTCAGGGAGGGGGAGAGAGATTCAGGGAGGGGGAGAGAGAGATTCAGGGAGGGAGAGAGAGATTCAGGGAGGGAGAGAGAGAGATTCAGGGAGGGAGAGAGAGATTCAGGGAGGGACAGAGAGAGATTCAGGGAGGGACAGAGAGAGATTCAGGGAGGGAGAGAGAGAGATTCAGGGAGGGACAGAGAGAGATTCAGGGAGGGACAGAGAGAGATTCAGGGAGGGACAGAGAGAGATTCAGGGAGGGACAGAGAGAGATTCAGGGAGGGACAGAGAGAGATTCAGGGAGGGAGAGAGAGAGATTCAGGGAGGGACAGAGAGAGATTCAGGGAGGGACAGAGAGAGATTCAGGGAGGGAGAGAGAGAGATTCAGGGAGGGAGAGAGAGATTCAGGGAGGGGGAGAGAGATTCAGGGAGGGGGAGAGAGATTCAGGGAGGGGGAGAGAGAGATTCAGGGAGGGAGAGAGAGATTCAGGGAGGGGGAGAGAGATTCAGGGAGGGGGAGAGAGAGATTCAGGGAGGGAGAGAGAGATTCAGGGAGGGAGAGAGAGAGATTCAGGGAGGGAGAGAGAGATTCAGGGAGGGACAGAGAGAGATTCAGGGAGGGACAGAGAGAGATTCAGGGAGGGACAGAGAGAGATTCAGGGACAGAGAGAGATTCAGGGACAGAGAGAGATTCAGGGAGGGAGAGAGAGAGATTCAGGGAGGGACAGAGAGAGATTCAGGGAGGGACAGAGAGAGATTCAGGGAGGGAGAGAGAGAGATTCAGGGAGGGACAGAGAGAGATTCAGGGAGGGAAAGAGAGAGATTCAGGGAGGGAAAGAGAGAGATTCAGGGACAGAGAGAGATTCAGGGACAGAGAGAGATTCAGGGAGGGACAGAGAGAGATTCAGGGAGGGAGAGAGAGAGATTCAGGGAGGGAGAGAGAGAGATTCAGGGAGGGAGAGAGAGAGATTCAGGGAGGGACAGAGAGATATTCAGGGAGGGAGAGAGAGAGATTCAGGGAGGGACAGAGAGATTCAGGGAGGGAGAGAGAGAGATTCAGGGAGGGAGAGAGAGATTCAGGGAGGGGGAGAGAGAGATTCAGGGAGGGAGAGAGAGAGATTCAGGGAGGGACAGAGAGAGATTCAGGGAGGGACAGAGAGAGATTCAGGGAGGGACAGAGAGAGATTCAGGGAGGGACAGAGAGAGATTCAGGGAGGGACAGAGAGAGATTCAGGGAGGGACAGAGAGAGATTCAGGGAGGGACAGAGAGAGATTCAGGGAGGGACAGAGAGATTCAGGGAGGGAGAGAGAGAGATTCAGGGAGGGAGAGAGAGAGATTCAGGGAGGGACAGAGAGAGATTCAGGGAGGGACAGAGAGAGATTCAGGGAGGGACAGAGAGAGATTCAGGGAGGGACAGAGAGAGATTCAGGGAGGGACAGAGAGAGATTCAGGGAGGGACAGAGAGAGATTCAGGGAGGGACAGAGAGAGATTCAGGGAGGGACAGAGAGAGATTCAGGGAGGGGGAGAGAGAGATTCAGGGAGGGGGAGAGAGAGATTCAGGGAGGGGGAGAGAGAGATTCAGGGAGGGGGAGAGAGAGATTCAGGGAGAGGGAGAGAGATTCAGGGAGAGAGAGAGAGATTCAGGGAGAGAGAGAGAGATTCAGGGAGGGAGAGAGAGAGAGATTCAGGGAGGGAGAGAGAGAGATTCAGGGAGGGAGAGAGAGAGATTCAGGGAGGGAGAGAGAGAGATTCAGGGAGGGGGAGAGAGAGATTCAGTGAGGGGGAGAGAGAGATTCAGGGAGAGGGAGAGAGAGATTCAGGGAGAGAGAGAGAGAGAGAGATTCAGGGAGAGAGAAATTCAGGGAGAGAGAGAGAGAGATTCAGCGAGAGAGAGAGAGAGATTCAGGGAGAGAGAGAGATTCAGGGAGAGAGAGAGAGAGATTCAGGGACAGAGAGAGAGATTTAGAGGGGGGAGAGAAAGATTTAGAGGGGGGAGAGAGAGATTCGGGGTGGGAGGGAGAAGAGATTCAGGGAGAGAGAGAGATTCAGGGAGAGAGAGAGATTCAGAGAGAGAGAGAGAGATTCAGAGAGAGAGAGAGAGATTCAGGGAGAGAGAGAGGGAGAGAAAATGGCTGAAATCAACAAAAACTAAAAGTTATCCAAATGAAACTGTCTGTTAGGAGGTTAACTCTCTTCAACCTGAGAACGTGGAACCTTCTAGAGTCTGACCTTGTTCAAACCGACGAGCTGTCTGCTGGTGTGAAGAGACTTATCTCGATCCTGAAGGTCACTCCAGGGCTGTCTGCTGGTGTGAAGAGACTTATCTAGATCCTTAAGGTCACTCCAGGGCTGTCTGCTGGTGTGAAGAGACTTATCTAGATCCTTAAGGTCACTCCAGGGCTGTCTGCTGGTGTGAAGAGACTTATCTAGATCCTGAAGGTCACTCCAGGGCTGTCTGCTGGTGTGAAGAGACTTATCTAGATCCTTAAGGTCACTCCAGGGCTGTCTGCTGGTGTGAAGAGACTTATCTCGATCCTGAAGGTCACTCCAGGGCTGTCTGCTGGTGTGAAGAGACTTATCTAGATCCTTAAGGTCACTCCAGGGCTGTCTGCTGGTGTGAAGAGACTTATCTAGATCCTTAAGGTCACTCCAGGGCTGTCTGCTGGTGTGAAGAGACTTATCTAGATCCTGAAGGTCACTCCAGGGCTGTCTGCTGGTGTGAAGAGACTTATCTAGATCCTTAAGGTCACTCCAGGGCTGTCTGCTGGTGTGAAGAGACTTATCTCGATCCTGAAGGTCACTCCAGGGCTGTCTGCTGGTGTGAAGAGACTTATCTAGATCCTGAAGGTCACTCCAGGGCTGTCTGCTGGTGTGAAGAGACTTATCTAGATCCTGAAGGTCACTCCAGGGCTGTCTGCTGGTGTGAAGAGACTTATCTCGATCCTGAAGGTCACTCCAGGGCTGTCTGCTGGTGTGAAGAGACTTATCTCGATCCTGAAGGTCACTCCAGGGCTCCCTACTGTGATGGTCTGTGTCCCACATGCCAACCTATATGTTTTAAACGCGAAGAAAAACGATTTAAATGATGTATGAATTCACAATGCAGGTATGGTCCTGTGTATGACCACTAGAGTTCAATCTACCACAGTTGGGGCTACCTCAAATCAAATCAAATCAAATCAAATTTTATTTGTCACATACACATGGTTAGCAGATGTTAATGCGAGTGTAGCGAAATGCTTGTGCTTCTAGTTCCGACAATGCAGTAATAACAAGTAATCTAACTAACAATTCCAAAACTACTGTCTTGTACCCAGTGTAAGGGGATAAAGAATATGTACATAAGGATATATGAATGAGTGATGGTACAGAGCAGCATAGGCAAGATACAGTAGATGGTATCGGGTACAGTATGTACAAATGAGATGAGTATGTAAACAAAGTGGCATAGTATAGTATAAAGTGGCTAGTGATACATGTATTACATAAGGATACCGTCGATGATATAGAGTACAGTATATACGTATGCATATGAGATGAATAATGTAGGGTAAGTAACATTTATATAAGGTAGCATTGTTTAAAGTGGCTAGTGATATATTTACATCATTTCCCATCAATTCCCATTATTAAAGTGGCTGGAGTTGAGTCAGTGTCAGTGTGTTGGCAGCAGCCACTCAGTGTTAGTGGTGGCTGTTTAACAGTCTGATGGCCTTGAGATAGAAGCTGTTTTTCAGTCTCTCGGTCCCAGCTTTGATGCACCTGTACTGACCTCGCCTTCTGGATGATAGCGGGGTGAACAGGCAGTGGCTCGGGTGGTTGATGTCCTTGATGATCTTTATGGCCTTCCTGTGACATCGGGTGGTGTAGGTGTCCTGGAGGGCAGGTAGTTTGCCCCCGGTGATGCGTTGTGCAGACCTCACTACCCTCTGGAGAGCCTTACGGTTGAGGGCGGTGCAGTTGCCATACCAGGCGGTGATACAGCCCGCCAGGATGCTCTCGATTGTGCATCTGTAGAAGTTTGTGAGTGCTTTTGGTGACAAGCCGAATTTCTTCAGCCTCCTGAGGTTGAAGAGGCGCTGCTGCGCCTTCTTCACGATGCTGTCTGTGTGAGTGGAACAATTCAGTTTGTCTGTGATGTGTATGTCGAGGAACTTAAAACTTGCTACCCTCTCCACTACTGTTCCATCGATGTGGATAGGGGGGTGTTCCCTTTGCTGTTTCCTGAAGTCCACAATCATCTCCTTAGTTTTGTTGACGTTGAGTGTGAGGTTGTTTTCCTGACACCACACTCCGAGGGCCCTCACCTCCTCCCTGTAGGCCGTCTCATCGTTGTTGGTAATCAAGCCTACCACTGTTGTGTCGTCCGCAAACTTGATGATTGAGTTGGAGGCGTGCGTGGCCACGCAGTCGTGGGTGAACAGGGAGTACAGGAGAGGGCTCAGAACGCAACCTTGTGGGGCCCCAGTGTTGAGGATCAGCGGGGAGGAGATGTTGTTGCCTACCCTCACCACCTGGGGGCGGCCCGTCAGGAAGTCCAGTACCCAGTTGCACAGGGCGGGGTCGAGACCCAGGGTCTCGAGCTTGATGACGAGCTTGGAGGGTACTATGGTGTTGAATGCCGAGCTGTAGTCGATGAACAGCATTCTCACATAGGTATTCCTCTTGTCCAGATGGGTTAGGGCAGTGTGCAGTGTGGTTGAGATTGCATCGTCTGTGGACCTATTTGGGCGGTAAGCAAATTGGAGTGGGTCTAGGGTGTCAGGTAGGGTGGAGGTGATATGGTCCTTGACTAGTCTCTCAAAGCACTTCATGATGACGGATGTGAGTGCTACGGGGCGGTAGTCATTTAGCTCAGTTACCTTAGCTTTCTTGGGAACAGGAACAATGGTGGCCCTCTTGAAGCATGTGGGAACAGCAGACTGGTATAGGGATTGATTGAATATGTCCGTAAACACACCGGCCAGCTGGTCTGCGCATGCTCTGAGGGCGCGGCTGGGGATGCCATCTGGGCCTGCAGCCTTGCGAGGGTTAACACGTTTAAATGTCTTACTCACCTCGGCTGCAGTGAAGGAGAGACCGCATGTTTTCGTTGCAGGCCGTGTCAGTGGCACTGTATTGTCCTCAAAGCGGGCAAAAAAGTTGTTTAGTCTGCCTGGGAGCAAGACATCCTGGTCCGTGACTGGGCTGGATTTCTTCCTGTAGTCCGTGATTGACTGTAGACCCTGCCACATGCCTCTTGTGTCTGAGCCGTTGAATTGAGATTCTACTTTGTCTCTGTACTGGCGCTTAGCTTGTTTGATAGCCTTGCGGAGGGAATAGCTGCACTGTTTGTATTCGGTCATGTTACCAGACACCTTGCCCTGATTAAAAGCAGTGGTTCGCGCTTTCAGTTTCACACGAATGCTGCCATCAATCCACGGTTTCTGGTTAGGGAATGTTTTAATCGTTGCTATGGGAACGACATCTTCAACGCACGTTCTAATGAACTCGCACACCGAATCAGCGTATTCGTCAATGTTGTTATCTGACGCAATACAAAACATCTCCCAGTCCACGTGATGGAAGCAGTCTTGGAGTGTGGAGTCAGCTTGGTCGGACCAGCGTTGGACAGACCTCAGCGTGGGAGCCTCTTGTTTTAGTTTCTGTCTGTAGGCAGGGATCAACAAAATGGAGTCGTGGTCAGCTTTTCCGAAAGGGGGGCGGGGCAGGGCCTTATATGCGTCGCGGAAGTTAGAGTAACAATGGTCCAAGGTCTTTCCTCCCCTGGTTGCGCAATCGATATGCTGATAAAATTTGGGGAGTCTTGTTTTCAGATTAGCCTTGTTAAAATCCCCAGCTACAATGAATGCAGCCTCCGGATAAATTGTTTCCAGTTTGCAGAGAGTTAAATAAAGTTCGTTCAGAGCCATCGATGTGTCTGCTTGGGGGGGGATATATACGGCTGTGATTATAATCGAAGAGAATTCTCTTGGTAGATAATGCGGTCTACATTTGATTGTGAGGAATTCTAAATCAGGTGAACAGAAGGATTTGAGTTCCTGTATGTTTCTTTCATCGCACCATGTCACGTTGGCCATGAGGCATACGCCCCCGCCTCTCTTCCTACCAGAAAGATGTTTGTTTCTGTCTGCGCGATGTGTGGAGAAACCCGTTGGCTGCACCGCTTCGGATAGCGTCTCTCCAGTGAGCCACGTTTCAGTGAAGCAAAGGACGTTACAGTCTCTGATGTCCCTCTGGAATGCTACCCTTGCTCGGATTTCATCAACCTTGTTGTCAAGAGGCTGGACATTGGCAAGAAGAATGCTAGGGAGTGGTGCGCGCTGTGCCCGTCTCCGGAGTCTGACCAGAAGACCGCCTCGTTTCCCTCTCTTTCGGAGTCGTTTTTTTGGGTCGCTGCATAGGATCCACTCCGTTGTCCTGTTTGTAAGGCAGAACACAGGATCCGCGTCGCGAAAAACATATTCTTGGTCGTACTGATGGTGAGTTGATGCTGATCTTATATTCAGTAGTTCTTCTCGACTGTATGTAATGAAACCTAAGATGACCTGGGGTACTAATGTAAGAAATAACACGTAAAAAAACAAAAAACTGCATAGTTTCCTAGGAACGCGAAGCGAGGCGGCCATCTCTGTCGGCGCCGGAAGTAGTAATGTGCTGTACCTACCAGGCGGCGTCAGGGCTTACCTACCAGGCGGCGTCAGGGCTTACCTACCAGACAGCGTCAGGGCTTACCTACCAGACAGCGTCAGGGCTTACCTACCAGGCGGCGTCAGGGCTTACCTACCAGACAGCGTCAGGGCTACCTACCAGGCGGCGTCAGGGCTACCTACCAGGCGGCGTCAGGGCTACCTACCAGGCGACGTCAGGGCTACCTACCAGGCGGCGTCAGGGCTACCTACCAGGCGGCGTCAGGACTTACCTACCAGGCGGCGTCAGGGCTTACCTACCAGACAGCGTCAGGGCTTACCTACCAGGCGGCTTCAGGGCTTACCTACCAGGCGGCGTCAGGGCTTACCTACCAGGCGGCGTCAGGGCTTACCTACCAGGCGGCGTCAGGGCTTACCTACCAGGCGGCGTCAGGGCTTACCTACCAGGCGGCGTCAGGGCTTACCTACCAGGCGGCGTCAGGGCTTACCTACCAGGCGGCTTCAGGGCTTACCTACCAGGCGGCGTCGGGGCATACCTACCAGGCGGCGCTCACCTTACTGCTGTACTACTCCCACTTAGCAACAATGGTAGTTTATGCTGTTTTTAGGTTTCACACCACTAATTCCCCTTTTGACCATGGCCCGTAGGGTGTGTCCCAAATGGCATCCTACCTGGGGCCGTGATGAAGTTTCTGGCCACAACTTTTTGTTGTTGCTCTGGACTCGGCTTCACAGGCTGTCCGCGTTCCCCAGCGGGCCGAACAACCGACTGATCATTAAACAACACATTTCTGGACCATCAAGAATGAAGTGGGATTCCTGAGTGAATCGTCGTAGGTTAATGCCGTTTTGGCACGTACCAACACCAACCTGCCAAGCTTCACACCTGCGGGGAAATTGGGACGGGAGGAAAATAATTGGGATGGAGAGTCGGAGTGCGAGAGTGAGAGAGAGAGAGAGACAGCGTGAGAGAGGGGCAGAGAGGTGAAGAGAGAGACAAGGTGAGGTGAAGAGAGAGACAAGGTGAGGTGGGAGAGAGACACGGGGTGGGAGAGAGAGACTGGGTGGGAGAGAGAGAGACGGGGTGAGAGGTGAAGAGAGAGACGGGGTGAGAGGTAAAGAGAGAGAATGGGTGAGAGGTGAAGAGAGAGACGGGGTGAGAGGTGAAGAGAGACGGGGTGAGGTAAAGAGAGAGAATGGGTGAGAGGTGAAGAGAGAGACGGGGTGAGAGGTGAAGAGAGAGACGGGGTGAGAGGTGAAGAGAGAGACGGGGTGAGAGGTGAAGAGAGAGACGGGGTGAGAGGTGAAGAGAGAGACGGGGTGAGAGGTGAAGAGAGAGACGGGGTGAGAGGTGAAGAGAGAGACGGGGTGAGAGGTGAAGAGAGACACGGGGTGAGAGGTGAAGAGAGAGACGGGGTGAGAGGTGAAGAGAGACACGGGGTGAGAGAGAGAGACTGGGTGAGAGGTGAAGAGAGACACAGGGTGGGAGAGAGACGGGGTGGGAGAGAGAGACGGGGTGGGAGAGAGAGACGGGTTGAGAGGTGGAGACACGGGGTGGGAGAGATGGATCAACACTACAGGGGTTATTAATATGGACCAACACTACAGGGGTTATTAATATGGACCAACACTACAGGGGTTATTAATATGGACCAACACTACAGGGGTTATTAATATGGACCAACACTACAGGGGTTATTAATATGGACCAACACTACAGGGGTTATTAATATGGACCAACACTACAGGGGTTATTAATATGGACCAACACTACAGGGGTTATTAATATGGACCAACACTACAGGGGTTATTAATATGGACCAACACTACAGGGGTTATTAATATGGACCAACACTACAGGGGTTATTAATATGGACCAACACTACAGGGGTTATTAATATGGACCAACACTACAGGGGTTATTAATATGGACCAACACTACAGGGGTTATTAATATGGACCAACACTACAGGGGTTATTAATATGGACCAACACTACAGGGGTTATTAATATGGACCAACACTACAGGGGTTATTAATATGGACCAACACTACAGGGGTTATTAATATGGACCAACACTACAGGGGTTATTAATATGGACCAACACTACAGGGGTTATTAATATGGACCAACACTACAGGGGTTATTAATATGGACCAACACTACAGGGGTTATTAATATGGACCGACACTACAGGGGTTATTAATATGGACCGACACTACAGGGGTTATTAATATGGACCGACACTACAGGGGTTATTAATATGGACCGACACTACAGGGGTTATTAATATGGACCAACACTACAGGGGTTATTAATATGGACCAACACTACAGGGGTTATTAATATGGACCAACACTACAGGGGTTATTACAGGGTGGGGGGTTGTAGTATATTAGGGCAGGAAGAGACGGGGTGGGGGTTGTAGTATATTAGGGGAGGAAGAGACGGGGTGGGGGTTGTAGTATATTAGGGGAGGAAGAGACGGGGTGGGGGGGTTGTAGTATATTAGGGGAGGAAGAGACGGGGTGGGGGGTTGTAGTATATTAGGGGAGGAAGAGACGGGGTGGGGGGTTGTAGTATATTAGGGGAGGGGAGGAAGAGACTGGGTGGGGGTTGTAGTATATTAGGGGAGGGGAGGAAGAGACGGGGTGGGGGGTTGTAGTATATTAGGGGAGGGGAGGAAGAGACTGGGTGGGGGGTTGTAGTATATTAGGGGAGGGAGAGACGGGGTGGGGGTTGTAGTATATTAGGGGAGGAAGAGACTGGGTGGGGGTTGTAGTATATTAGGGTAGGGAGAGACTGGGTGGGGGTTGTAGTATATTAGGGGAGGGAGAGACGGGGTGGGGGTTGTAGTGTTTTAGGGCCTCTGCTGTCTGACCTGTCCTTTAAATGTCCCATCAATTCCCTGAGCAGGTCTGACATTTACCTGATTCCCCATGATGTCCCTTCTGCATGTTTTTCCAGAGGCTGTATGGTCAGCAGTGGGAGATGATTGAATTCAGAATTGATTCACGGCATTGACGAGACAAGTCTAATTAAGCTACCAGGAATGGTTGGCTTTAAAAACGTGGGTGGAACTGAACTTTTCACAACAACAAAAACAGAATAATCATTATTTTTATCTCACCTCAGGTCTCTCTCTCTCTCTGTTCTGAGGACAGAAAACACCCCAGATTCACATCTGGACAATACATACATCATATGGTCCATAGGAGGACGACACGTCCAAATGTAATCTGAGGGAAATATGTGTCTCTAATATGGTCATACATTGGGCAGGAGGTTAGGAAGTGCATCTCAGTTTCCACCTGAGCACATAGCCTAGCCTGTCTTCTCTTGAGAGCCATGTCTGCCTACGGCGGCCTTTCTCAATAGCAAGGCTATGCTCACTGAGTCTGTACATAGTCAAAGCTTTCCTTAATTTTGGGTCAGTCACAGTGGTCAGGTATTCTGCCACTGTGTACTCTCTGTTTAGGGCCAAATTGCATTCTAGTTTGGTCAGAGTTCTGTTAATTATTTAAAATTTATTTTTGTTTTCTCATGATTTGTTTGGGTCTAATTGTGCTGCTGTCCTGGGGCTCTGTAGGGTGTGTTTGTGTTTGTGAACAGAGCCCCAGGACCAGCTTGCTTAGGGGACTCTTCTCCAGGTTCATCTCTCTGTAGGTGATTGCTTTGTAATGGAAGGTTTGTGAATCACTTCCTTTTAGGTGGTTGTAGAATTTAATTGCTATTTTCTGGATTTTGATCATTAGCAGGAATTGTCCTTATTTTGCTCTGCATGCATTATTTGGTGTTTTACGTTGTGCACGGAGGATATTTTAGCAGAATTCTGTATGCAGAGTGTCTCTCGCTCTGTCCGTCTCTCACTCTGTCCGTCTCTCGCTCTCTCGCTCTCTCGCTCTCGTTCTCGCTCTCGCTCTCGTTCTCTCTCGTTCTCTCTCGTTCTCTCTCGTTCTCTCTCGTTCTCTCTCGCTCTCTCTCGCTCTCGCTCTCGTTCTCTCGCTCTCGCTCTCGTTCTCTCTCTCTCTCTCTCTCTCTCTCTCTCTCTCTCTCTCTCTCTCTCTCTCTCTCTCTCTCTCTCTCTCTCTCTCTCTCTCTCTCTCTCTCTCTCTCTCTCTCTCGTTCTCTCTCTCTCTCTCTCTCTCTCTCGTTCTCTCGTCTCTCTCTCTCTCTCTCTCTCTCTCTCTCTCTCTCTCTCTCTCTCTCTCTCTCATTCTCTCTCTCTCTCTTTGTCGGTGAGAAAAGGGAGGGAGAAGACATAGCATTGAGCAGCTCAACTCCATGATTTAGACTCCAATCAGGGCCAGGGGGAAGGAGGTGCAGGGAGAGGCCTATTGTTTTATGAACCGAAGCTCAGAGACTCTCTGCCTGCCCACTGACAGAGCCAGCCAGCCCAGACTCCCCGGATGCTCCCCAAATCACACCCTATTCTCTCTATAGTGCACTCCTTTTGATCAGAGCCTCTAAGGATCAGGTCTAAAGTAGTGTACTAAAATAGGGATTTAGGGTGCCATTTGGAATGCACTACGTCTCCCGAGTCCTCCGGAGTTAATTTATGACCGGGAGGCCACAACAGAGGAGCGGGAGAGAGGCACAACAGAGGAGAACACCTGTAGTAAAAAAGTTAAAACGTTGTTAAAATATATTTATGAAGCACTTCTGCAGCCCAGGTCGGGGAGTGTGTTCTGCTCACTGGTAAACCGTGATCTACAGCGGTCTGTTGAGAGAAACGCTCCCATCAGAGAGAACAGAAACAGGCTGCTATCTCCTCCACTCCCACAACAGAGCTGCTATCGACCTCCACTCCCAAAGCGGAGCTGCTATCGACCTCCACTCCCACAACGGAGCTGCTATCGACCTCCACTCCCACAACGGAGCTGCTATCTCCTCCACTCCCACAACAGAGCTGCTATCGCCTCCACTCCCACAACGGTGCTGCTATCTCCTCCACTCCCAAAACAGAGCTGCTATCGACCTCCACTCCCACAACGGAGCTGCTATCGACCTCCACTCCCACAACGGAGCTGCTATCGCCTCCACTCCCACAACAGAGATCCTATCTCCTCCACTCCCACAACAGAGCTGCTATCGCCTCCACTCCCACAACGGAGCTGCTATCGACCTCCACTCCCACAACAGAGCTGCTATCTCCTCCACTCCCACAACAGAGCTGCTATCGCCTACTCCCTACCAGTGGTTGCCCTACCAGTGGTTGCCCTACTCCCTACCAGTGGTTGCCCTACCAGTGGTTGCCCTACCAGTGGTTGCCCTACCAGTGGTGGCCCTACTCCCTACCAGTGGTGGCCCTACTCCCTACCAGTGGTTTCCCTACTCCCTACCAGTGGTTTCCCTACTCCCTACCAGTGGTGGCCCTACTCCCTACCAGTGGTGGCCCTACTCCCTACCAGTGGTGGCCCTACTCCCTACCAGTGGTGGCCCTACTCCCTACCAGTGGTGGCCCTACTCCCTACCAGTGGTGGCCCTACTCCCTACCAGTGGTGGCCCTACTCCCTACCAGTGGTGGCCCTACTCCCTACCAGTGGTGGCCCTACTCCCTACCAGTGGTGGCCCTACTCCCTACCAGTGGTGGCCCTACTCCCTACCAGTGGTTTCCCTACTCCCTACCAGTGGTTGCCCTACTCCCTACCAGTGGTTTCCCTACTCCCTACCAGTGGTTGCCCTACTCCCTACCAGTGGTTGCCCTACCAGTGGTGGCCCTACTCCCTACCAGTGGTGGCCCTACTCCCTACCAGTGGTGGCCCTACTCCCTACCAGTGGTTTCCCTACTCCCTACCAGTGGTGGCCCTACTCCCTACCAGTGGTTTCCCTACTCCCTACCAGTGGTTGCCCTACTCCCTACCAGTGGTTTCCCTACTCCCTACCAGTGGTGGCCCTACTCCCTACCAGTGGTTTCCCTACCAGTGGTTTCCCTACTCCCTACCAGTGGTGGCCCTACTCCCTACCAGTGGTGGCCCTACTCCCTACCAGTGGTGGCCCTACTCCCTACCAGTGGTGGCCCTACTCCCTACCAGTGGTGGCCCTACTCCCTACCAGTGGTGGCCCTACTCCCTACCAGTGGTGGCCCTACTCCCTACCAGTGGTGGCCCTACTCCCTACCAGTGGTGGCCCTACTCCCTACCAGTGGTGACCATACTCCCTACCAGTGGTGGCCCTACCAGTGGTGGCCCTACTCCCTACCAGTGGTGGCCCTACTCCCTACCAGTGGTTTCCCTACCAGTGGTTTCCCTACTCCCTACCAGTGGTGGCCCTACTCCCTACCAGTGGTGGCCCTACTCCCTACCAGTGGTGGCCCTACTCCCTACCAGTGGTGGCCCTACTCCCTACCAGTGGTGGCCCTACTCCCTACCAGTGGTGGCCCTACTCCCTACCAGTGGTTTCCCTACTCCCTACCAGTGGTTTCCCTACTCCCTACCAGTGGTTGCCCTACTCCCTACCAGTGGTTTCCCTACTCCCTACCAGTGGTGGCCCTACTCCCTACCAGTGGTTTCCCTACTCCCTACCAGTGGTGGCCCTACTCCCTACCAGTGGTTTCCCTACTCCCTACCAGTGGTTTCCCTACTCCCTACCAGTGGTTTCCCTACTCCCTACCAGTGGTTTCCCTACTCCCTACCAGTGGTGGCCCTACTCCCTACCAGTGGTGGCCCTACTCCCTACCAGTGGTTTCCCTACTCCCTACCAGTGGTTGCCCTACTCCCTACCAGTGGTGGCCCTACTCCCTACCAGTGGTGGCCCTACTCCCTACCAGTGGTTGCCCTACTCCCTACCAGTGGTTGCCCTACTCCCTACCAGTGGTTGCCCTAGTCCCTACCAGTGGTTTCCCTACCAGTGGTGGCCCTACTCCCTACCAGTGGTGGCCCTAGTCCCTACCAGTGGTTGCCCTACTCCCTACCAGTGGTGGCCCTACTCCCTACCAGTGGTGGCCCTACCAGTGGTTGCCCTACTCCCTACCAGTGGTTGCCCTACCAGTGGTGGCCCTCCTCTCTGAATATCTAATGGTTGTAACGTTTGCAGTGTGTTTTTGTTCTGGAGGATATTGTTCCAACTCTTACTGATTTGTTCCACTTTGTTCCAATATGAAATGGCCCAATTTGTAAATGAATGTATTAATTACGCAGTAACTCTTGCTGAACACAACAGCAATTTACATCTGCTAACTGGACAGGGTTTCAGTAGTTTCTAACAGCTAACTGGACAGGGTTTCAGTAGTTTTAGCTGGACAGGGTTTCAGTAGTTTTAGCTGGACAGGGTTTCAGTAGTTTTAGCTGGACAGGGTTTCAGTAGTTTTAGCTGGACAGGGTTTCAGTAGTTTTAACTGGACAGGGTTTCAGTAGTTTTAGCTGGACAGGGTTTCAGTAGTTTTAGCTGAACAGGGTTTCAGTAGTTTCTAACAGCTAACTGGACAGTGTTTCAGTAGTTTCTAACGGCTAACTGGACAGGGTTTCAGTAGTTTCTAACAGCTAACTGGACAGGGTTTCAGTAGTTTCTAACAGCTAACTGGACAGGCTTTCAGTAGTTTCTAACAGCTAACTGGACAGGCTTTCAGTAGTTTCTAACGGCTAACTGGACAGGGTTTCAGTAGTTTCTAACGGCTAACTGGACAGGGTTTCAGTAGTTTCTAACAGCTAACTGGACAGGGTTTCAGTAGTTTCTAACGGCTAACTGGACAGGGTTTCAGTAGTTTCTAACAGCTAACTGGACAGGGTTTCAGTAGTTTCTAACAGCTAACTGGACAGGGTTTCAGTAGTTTCTAACAGCTAACTGGACAGGGTTTCAGTACTTTCTAACAGCTAACTGGACAGGGTTTCAGTAGTTTCTAACAGCTAACTGGATGTCAGGGTTTCAGTAGTTTTAGCTGGACAGGGTTTCAGTAGTTTCTAACAGCTAACTGGACAGGGTTTCAGTAGTTTTAACGGCTAACTGGACAGGGTTTCAGTAGTAGTTAACTGTTAACAGGATAGGGTTTCAGTAGTTAACTGCAAACAGGACATGGTTTCAGTAGTTAACTGCAAACAGGACAGGGTTTCAGTAGTTAACTGCAAACAGGACAGGGTTTCAGTAGTAGTTAACTGCTAACAGGACAGGGTTTCAGTAGTAGATAACTGTTAACAGGATAGGGTTTCAGTAGTTAACTGCTAACAGGACAGGGTTTCAGTAGTTAACTGCTAACAGGACAGAGTTTCAGTAGTAGTTAACTGCTAACAGGACAGGGTTTCAGTAGTAGTTAACTGTTAACAGGATAGGGTTTCAGTAGTTAACTGTTAACAGGATAGGGTTTCAGTAGTAGTTAACTGCTAACAGGACAGGGTTTCAGTAGTAGTTAACTGCTAACAGGACAGGGTTTCAGTAGTAGTTAACTGCTAACAGGACAGGGTTTCAGTAGTAGTTAACTGCTAACCGGACAGGGTTTCAGTAGTAGGTAACTGCTAACAGGACAGGGTTTCAGTAGTAGTTTTTGTTTGTCATGCGGAATACACACACAGGGTTGTATGTATGATCTCTTAGCCTGCGTCCCTAATGGCCCACGATTCACTATATAGTATCTATAATACACCAGTGGACCAGAGACCGGTCTATAGTTGAGCACTGGGTAGGGAAAAGGGTTCCATTTGGGACGATCTCTCGGTGTTTCTGTAGCTTGGAGAGAGAACATATTTAACGTTGGCATTTAACCTCTACAGGATCGGTTGAGCTAACGTAGGCCAATGCTAATTAGCATGAGGTTGTAAGTAACACAAACATTTCCCAGGACAGAGACATATCTGATATGGGCAGAAAGCTTAAATTCTTGTTAATCTAACTGCGCTGTTCATTTTACATTAGCTATTACAGTGAAATAATACCATGTTATTGTTTGAGGAGATAGAGCACAGTTATGAACTTAAAAAGTTATTCATATACCAATTAGGCACATTGGGCCAGTCTTGATACAAAAGTTTGAACAGAAATGCAATGGTTCATTGTATCAGTCCAAAACTTTGCACGTACACTGTTGCCATCTAGTGGCCAAAAATCTAAAGTGCTCCTTGGAGCTGGAATAATACATTATGGCCTTTCTCTTGCATTTCAAAGATGATTAAAAATATATTTAAAAAAAAACGCATGTTTTTTTCATTGTATTGTATCTTTTACCAGATCTAATGTGTTATATTCTCCTACATTAGATTCACATTTCCTTAAACCTCAACTTGTTTCCTCTCGAATGGGCAGTTAGATTTGGGTATGTCATTTCAGGTGAACATTGAAACAAAGGATCCCATCCTTAAGTCAACACATTACGGAGATTATGTCATGCTCAATATTTGTTGAGGAAAAAACTGTTTTGTATGAATTGTTTTTTGGGGTGTTTGTAAGTGTTTAATTTGAGTAGTTGTTGTAGATGTGTGGGTTTGTCTGTGTCTGTTTGTCCTTTTCTGTGTGTTCTTTGAAACTCCTGTATTAATGTGTTTCTCCTCCTCTCCTCTCCTCTCCTCTCCTCTCCTCTCCTCTCCTCTCCTCTCCTCTCCTCTCCTCTCCTCTCCTCTCCTCTCCTCTCCTCTCCTCTCCTCTCCTCTCCTCTCCTCTCCTCTCCTCTCCTCTCCTCTCCTCTCCTCTCCTCTCCTCTCCTCTCCTCTCCTCTCCTCTCCTCTCCTCTCCTCTCCTCTCCTCTCCTCTCCCCCTCTCCCTCTCCCTCTCCCTCTCCCTCTCCCTCTCCCTCTTCCTCTTCCTCTTCCTCTTCCTCTTCCTCTTCCTCTCCCTCTCCCTCTCCCCTCTCCCCTCTCCCCTCTCCTCTCTCCTCCTCCTCCCTCCTCCCTCCCCCCCAGGGCAGTGTGTGTAGCAGTCATCAGATTTCCCCTCAGGAGTTCCTGGGGGAGTTAAAGTCAGGGGTGACTGACGAACGCCTCATGGCCTGTCTGGACTCTCTCCGTGTCTCCCTCACCAGCAACCCTGTCAGGTAGGTTACACACACTCACACTCACACTGTCATCGTCTGGACTGGCCTGATCTCAGTACTTCCTGGGTCTGGACTGGCCTGATCTCAGTACTTCCTGGGTCTGGACTGGCCTGATCTCAGTACTTCCTGGGTCTGGACTGGCCTGATCTCAGTACTACCTGGGTTTGGACTGGCCTGATCTCAGTACTTCCTGGGTCTGGACTGGCCTGATCTCAGTACTACCTGGGTTTGGACTGGCCTGATCTCAGTACTTGCTAGGTCTGGACTGGCCTGATCTCAGTACTTCCTTGGTCTGGACCGGCCTGATCTCAGCACTTCCTTGGTCTGGACCGGCCTGATCTCAGCACTTCCTTGGTCTGGACCGGCCTGATCTCAGTACTTCCTTGGTCTGGACCGGCCTGATCTCAGTACTTCCTGGGTCTGGACCGGCCTGATCTCAGTACTTCCTGGGTCTGGACTGGCCTGATCTCAGTACTTGCTAGGTCTGGACTGGCCTGATCTCAGTACTTCCTTGGTCTGGACCGGCCTGATCTCAGTACTTCCTTGGTCTGGACCGGCCTGATCTCAGTACTTCCTTGGCCTGGACAGGCCTGATCTCAGTACTTCCTTGGTCTGGACCGGCCTGTGTCCTCCAACCACAGCTTGTTTTTTAACTACTGTAGCCCTCCTTAAAAAGGCTTGGTCTTCTCCTAGCTAATAGCACACTTCCTTTCCTCTTACAATGCCCCCCTCTAGAGGCCTGTCCTTGGTTGACCATATGTCTCTGTACATCGGGCTCCCGAGTGGCGCTACATCTCAGTGCTAGAGGCGTCACTACAGACCCTGGTACGATCCCGGGCTGTATCACAACCGGCCTGTGATCGGAGGACCCACAGGTCGGCTCACAATTCGGCCCGGCGTCGTCCGGGTTTTAGGGGAGGGTTTGGCCCGGGGTAGGCCGTCTAGTTAAGTAAAAAATAAAACTACCCCTCTCTCTCCCCTCTTCTCCGCCAGCCTTCCCCTCCCTCCCTCATGGTGTCGGGGTTCCGAGCAGAGCAACACACCATGCTGGGACTCATATGTATTGCATCTCCAGCAGCACTTCCCCAGCTCTCCTCCTCCCTCCCTCCCTCCCCTACGTCTTTTTTTAATTGTTTGATGCCTATCGTGACGAGCTCCCCGCTGCTCCTGTATCACAAACATGACACACCTCTCACCAGGAGGGCCTCCGCCGCAGCCCGCCCAGCAACCGTAAATACGTTTCTGAATAATTTAAATAAGATGTTGTATTTTCTTCCCCCACGTTTATTGCCGTTGGTTTCAGGTTCCTGGTACCTTTTTAATGCCGCGCACACAGAGGAGGAGAGCTGCAGGCAGTGGGGAGGGGGGACTAGAGCACACAGAGGAGGAGAGCTGCAGGCAGTGGGAGGGGGACTAGAGCACACAGAGGAGGAGAGCTGCAGGTCGTGGGAGGGGGACTAGAGCACACAGAGGAGGAGAGCTGCAGGCAGTGGGAGGGGGACTAGAGCACACAGAGGAGGAGAGCTGCAGGCAGTGAAGGGGGACTAGAGGACACAGAGGAGGAGAGCTGCAGGCAGTGGGAGGGGGACTAGAGCACACAGAGGAGGAGAGCTGCAGGCAGTGAAGGGGGACTAGAGGACACAGAGGAGAGCTGCAGGCAGTGGGAGGGGGACTAGAGCACACAGAGGAGGAGAGCTGCAGGTCGTGGGAGGGGGACTAGAGCACACAGAGGAGGAGAGCTGCAGGCCGTGGGAGGGGGACTAGAGCACACAGCGGAGGAGAGCTGCAGGCAGTGGGAGGGGGACTAGAGGACACAGAGGAGGAGAGCTGCAGGCAGTGAAGGGGGACTAGAGGACACAGAGGAGAGCTGCAGGCAGTGGGAGGGGGACTAGAGCACACAGAGGAGGAGAGCTGCAGGCAGTGGGAGGGGGACTAGAGGACACAGAGGAGGAGAGCTGCAGGCAGTGAAGGGGGACTAGAGCACACAGAGGAGGAGAGCTGCAGGCAGTGGGGAGGGGGACTAGAGCACACAGAGGAGAGCTGCAGGCAGTGGGAGGGAGACTAGAGCACACAGAGGAGGAGAGCTGCAGGCAGTGGGGAGGGGGACTAGAGCACACAGAGGAGGAGAGCTGCAGGCCGTGGGAGGGGGACTAGAGCACACAGAGGAGGAGAGCTGCAGGCCGTGGGAGGGGGACTAGAGCACACAGAGGAGGAGAGCTGCAGGCCGTGGGAGGGGGACTAGAGCACACAGAGGAGGAGAGCTGCAGGCCGTGGGAGGGGGACTAGAGCACACCGAGGAGGAGAACTGCAGGCCGTGGGAGGGGGACTAGAGCACACAGTGGAGGAGAGCTGCAGGCAGTGGGGAGGGCGACTAGAGCAC
Organism: Oncorhynchus clarkii lewisi; assembly: GCF_045791955.1. Classification (NCBI taxonomy): domain Eukaryota; kingdom Metazoa; phylum Chordata; class Actinopteri; order Salmoniformes; family Salmonidae; genus Oncorhynchus; species Oncorhynchus clarkii. The sequence goes on from NW_027258024.1 coordinate 26,002, forward strand.
ACAGAGGAGGAGAGCTGCAGGCCGTGGGAGGGGGATTAGAGCACACAGAGGAGGAGAGCTACAGGCAGTGGGAGGGGGGACTAGAGCACACAGAGGAGGAGAGCTGCAGGCAGTGGGGAGGGGGGACTAGAGCACACAGAGGAGGAGAGCTGCAGGTCGTGGGAGGGGGACTAGAGCACACAGAGGAGGAGAGCTGCAGGCCGTGGGAGGGGGACTAGAGCACACAGAGGAGAGCTGCAGGCAGTGGGAGGGGGACTAGAGCACACAGAGGAGGAGAGCTGCAGGCAGTGGGAGGGGGACTAGAGGACACAGAGGAGGAGAGCTGCAGGCAGTGAAGGGGGACTAGAGGACACAGAGGAGAGCTGCAGGCAGTGGGAGGGGGACTAGAGCACACAGAGGAGGAGAGCTGCAGGCAGTGGGAGGGGGACTAGAGGACACAGAGGAGGAGAGCTGCAGGCAGTGAAGGGGGACTAGAGCACACAGAGGAGGAGAGCTGTAGGCAGTGGGGAGGGGGACTAGAGCACACAGAGGAGAGCTGCAGGCAGTGGGAGGGAGACTAGAGCACACAGAGGAGGAGAGCTGCAGGCAGTGGGGAGGGGGACTAGAGCACACAGAGGAGGAGAGCTGCAGGCCGTGGGAGGGGGACTAGAGCACACAGAGGAGGAGAGATGCAGGCCGTGGGAGGGGGACTAGAGCACACAGAGGAGGAGAGCTGCAGGCCGTGGGAGGGGGACTAGAGCACACAGAGGAGGAGAGCTGCAGGCCGTGGGAGGGGGACTAGAGCACACCGAGGAGGAGAACTGCAGGCCGTGGGAGGGGGACTAGAGCACACAGTGGAGGAGAGCTGCAGGCAGTGGGGAGGGCGACTAGAGCACACAGAGGAGGAGAGCTGCAGGCCGTGGGAGGGGGACTAGAGCACACAGAGGAGGAGAGCTACAGGCAGTGGGAGGGGGACTAGAGCACACAGAGGAGGAGAGCTGCAGGCAGTGGAAGGGGGACTAGAGCACACAGAGGAGGAGAGCTGCAGGCAGTGGGAGGGGGACTAGAGCACACAGAGGAGTAGAGCTGCAGGCATTGGGAAGGGGACTAGAGCACACAGAGGAGGAGAGCTGCAGGCAGTGGGGAGGGGGACTAGAGCACACAGAGGAGGAGAGCTGCAGGCCGTGGGAGGGGGACTAGAGCACACAGAGGAGGAGAGATGCAGGCCGTGGGAGGGGGACTAGAGCACACAGAGGAGGAGAGCTGCAGGCGGTGGGAGGGGGACTAGAGCACACAGAGGAGGAGAGCTGCAGGCCGTGGGAGGGGGACTAGAGCACACAGAGGAGGAGAGCTGCAGGCCGTGGGAGGGGGACTAGAGCACACCGAGGAGGAGAACTGCAGGCCGTGGGAGGGGGACTAGAGCACACAGTGGAGGAGAGCTGCAGGCAGTGGGGAGGGCGACTAGAGCACACAGAGGAGGAGAGCTGCAGGCCGTGGGAGGGGGACTAGAGCACACAGAGGAGGAGAGCTACAGGCAGTGGGAGGGGGACTAGAGCACACAGAGGAGTAGAGCTGCAGGCATTGGGAAGGGGACTAGAGCACACAGAGGAGGAGAGCTGCAGGCATTGGGAGGGGGACTAGAGCACACAGAGGAGGAGAGCTGCAGGCCGTGGGAGGGGGACTAGAGCACACAGAGGAGGAGAGCTACAGGCAGTGGGAGGGGGACTAGAGCACACAGAGGAGTAGAGCTGCAGGCATTGGGAAGGGGACTAGAGCACACAGAGGAGGAGAGCTGCAGGCATTGGGAGGGGGACTAGAGCACACAGAGGAGGAGAGCTGCAGGCCGTTGGAGGGGGACTAGAGCACACAGAGGAGGAGAGCTGCAGGCAGTGGGAGGGGGACTAGAGCACTATATTAAAATACATGTTGATCACATAACACCGCGCATTTTAAACGGGGCTTTTTAACATTTTATTATTTACGTGTCTCCTTGCAGAGTCCTTGGGTTTTGTAACTGTCAGTGGTTCATTAATGGTTCTGACCTGTTACCGCGCGGTAGGGTTCTGACCTGTTACCACACTGTAGGGTACTAACCTGTTACCACGCTGTAGGGTTCTGACCTGTTACCACGCTGTAGGGTTCTGACCTGTTACCACGCTGTAGGGTTCTGACCTGTTACCACGCTGTAGGGTTCTAACCTGTTACCACGCTGTAGGGTTCTAACCTGTTACCACACGGTAGGGTTCTAACCTGTTACCACGCTGTAGGGTTCTAACCTGTTACCACACTGTAGGGTTCTGACCTGTTACCACGCTGTAGGGTTCTGACCTGTTACCACGCTGTAGGTTTCTAACCTGTTACCACACGGTAGGGTTCTAACCTGTTACCACGCTGTAGGGTTCTGACCTGTTACCACACGGTAGGGTTCTAACCTGTTACCACGCTGTAGGGTTCTAACCTGTTACCACACGGTAGGGTTCTGACCTGTTACCACGCTGTAGGGTTCTGACCTGTTATCACGCTGTAGGGTTCTGACCTGTTACCACGCTGTAGGGTTCTGACCTGTTACCTCGCTGTAGGCACGATTTTACGTCTCCTTCTGACCTAGACTATGAGGCTCACAATGCTTCTTTAATAGTAATCTAAAGTCTATTTCTTTACTAATCTAAAAAACAGTTACATTTTTCTATTCGAAAGGAGAGAGAGAGAGAGAGAGAGAGAGAGAGAGAGAGAGAGAGAGAGAGAGAGAGAGAGAGAGAGAGAGAGAGAGAGAGAGAGAGAGAGAGAGAGAGAGAGAGAGAGAGAGAGAGAGAGAGAGAGAGAGAGAGAGAGAGAGAGAGAGAGAGAGAGAGAGAGAGAGAGAGAGAGAGAGAGACATCGTTGTGCTCCTGTGCTGCTCTACCAAGGTGTCTCTTCAGTCTATGATTGAGTTTTCGTGCTCATAAACCTATTACCCCCCCCCCCCCCCCCAGTTAAAGTTGATTCCAACACATGTCGTTCACTACGTTTTCAATTTATTAAAGACTGTTGTCTATTATGGACCTTAAACATCAACTTCTAGAAAAGGGAGAGATGGAGGAGGGGGCGAGAGAGAGACGGTAGGAGGATTGTAAAACAGTTTTCGCCGTGTCTGTAGTCTTCATTGGCGAAATTTGTAAAATGTCATGAATTCCATTAGTTAATGGATGGAAAGGCGGGAGAGGACTCTGTTCCGTCCGCATCGGCAGACAGCGGCAATCATCCAACACCGTGTCCCTTCCAGTACCCCCCTCCGCGTCCCAAACGGCATCCTATCCCCTATATAGAGCACTACTTTAGGCCAGAGCCCTGTAGAACCCTATTCCCTATATAGTGCACTACTTTAGACCAGAGCCCCATGGAACCCTATTCCCTATATAGTGCACTACTTTAGACCAGAGCCCTATGGAACCCTATTCCCTATATAGTGCACTACTTTAGACCGGAACCCTATTCCCTATATAGCGCACTACTTTAGACCGGAACCCTATTCCCTATATAGTGCACTACTTTAGACCGGAACCCTATTCCCTATATAGTGCACTACTTTAGACCGGAACCCTATTCCCTATATAGTGCACTACTTTAGACCGGAACCCTATTCCCTATATAGTGCACTACTTTAGACCGGAACCCTATTCCCTATATAGTGCACTACTTTAGACCGGAACCCTATTCCCTATATAGTGCACTACTTTAGACCGGAACCCTATTCCCTATATAGTGCACTACTTTAGACCGGAACCCTATTCCCTATATAGTGCACTACTTTAGACCAGAGCCCCATGGAACCCTATTCCCTATATAGCACATAGGCTGCCATTTGGGACTCCTAGTCTTCTTATACTGCGTCACTCACTGATTATTATTCAGACACAGATCTGTGTTTTTAATACCTCTTTAGCCTAAAGGACACTTGATGAAAAGTAATCCAATTATTTAAACTTTATTTCTATTCATCCGTGGCGTCGCACGGAACGGGACGGACAAGATTCCGGTGTTCCTCTTCTTTAAAGTGAAGATCTCTTTATTAGTCAATTACACACACGAGGTCCAATCTGAAATTCGACTTCCTCTTTCAACCCAACCGGCCTCTTATGATTGGTTTGGTTGTTAGAATATTGCTCTACTATTCGCTGGTTATGCTAATAACATGAGATGTTATTTTCTTATTTTCACATTTGTCTACAGTAAGATTTGTCCTTGCTGTTTGCTCAGGCTGTACTGAAACGAACACCCTTAAAATATATTAGATATCCCTTTAAAATATAATAGATATCCCTTTAAAATATATAGATATTCCTTTAAAAGATATAGATATCCCTTTAAAATATATAGATATCCCTTTAAAAGATATCCCTTTAAAAGATATAGATATCCCTTTAAAATATATAGATATCCCTTTAAAAGATATAGATATCCCTTTAAAATATATAGATATCCCTTTAAAAGATATAGATATCCCTTTAATAGATATAGATATCCCTTTAAAAGATATAGATATCCCTTTAAAAGATATAGATATCCCTTTAATAGATATAGATATCCCTTTAAAAGATATAGATATCCCTTTAAAAGATATAGATATCCCTTTAAAATATATAGATATCCCTTTAAAAGATATAGATATCCCTTTAATAGATATAGATATCCCTTTAATAGATATCCCTTTAAAAGATATAGATATCCCTTTAAAATATATAGATATCCCTTTAAAAGATATAGATATCCCTTTAATAGATATCCCTTTAAAAGATATAGATATCCCTTTAATAGATATAGATATCCCTTTAAAAGATATAGATATCCCTTTAATAGATATAGATATCCCTTTAATAGATATAGATATCCCTTTAAAAGATATCCCTTTAATAGATATAGATATCCCTTTAATAGATATAGATATCCCTTTAAAAGATATCCCTTTAATAGATATAGATATCCCTTTAATAGATATAGATATCCCTTTAAAAGATATAGCGACCACTAGTACCATACTTTGTTTCTATTGTGTTATTGTGGCTGGTTCCAATGGAGGAGGAGGGAAGGAGAGAATCAATATTCTCTTCAGCAGGCTGGTGGGCAGTTCATTACTTTAAATGGAGTGTGGATGTGTTGTTACCAGGGTGCATTTAGATAGCATTATTCAGAGTTTTCCTTTAGCACCTATGTGGGCACAGCACCGTGGTGGTCTACTGGGTAGGTAGCTGGCTGATTAGACTGATACTGTGGTGGTCTACTGGGTAGATTAGCTGGCTGATTAGACTCATACTGTGGTGGTCTAGGACTCATTACTGCCACTTGTGGCCCCATAACACCCTATTCCCCACATAGTGCACTAGTTTAGACCACTCCGTGGGGAGGACAGCTACAGGGAGGAGACGGAGTGGGGAGGACAGCTACAGGGGGGAGACGGAGTGGGGAGGACAGCTACAGGGAGGAGACGGAGTGGGGAGGACAGCTACAGGGAGGAGACGGAGTGGGGAGGACAGCTACAGGGAGGAGACGGAGTGGGGAGGACAGGGAGGAGACGGAGTGGGGAGGACAGCTACAGGGAGGAAAGTCATGATCCGAGGAGACCGTACTATTGACATGACCCACTAGTCCCATGTTGCCGTCCTGTACGAAGTCCAGTCTAAACGCAGTTGGCATCTTTACCATGCAACCTCTTGGTGCTAAGAGCAACAGGTGGAGCGAGGTCTGGACCAAATGAAACCATTCGTTGTTATTCTGTTGCTAGGTTACAGGAGGTCCCGTCGTGCTTCACCCCCGAGAGCAGATGTCTGGTAAATCTAATTAGCCTGATAAAAACAAAACATCCTCGTCAAAATCCCTCCGTTTAAGCTTGAGATCAGTTTTTCTTTCCTTCTTTTGTTGTTGTTGTTGTTGTTGTTGCTGCTGCTGCTGCTGCTGCTGCTGCTGCTGCTGCTGCTGCTGCATGGGCTGTCTCTCAATCCACCACATTCATGGACGTCGCACTTCCTCGTCTGCCCGGGGTGGAAGGTGTCAGAGTTTAGAGAGAGGTGTTTGGTCAGACCGTGAGACAACCGTGAACATCTGTCTTGGCGGGAAAATGTCTGGTTAGCGTCCCAACAGTTTGGGCTCCTCTCTAATAATGACCTCCTCTGATAGGGGAAAGGTGAGACTCTAACGAACACAACGATGTCGGTGGTTTAGCTCTCGGACTCCCACAAGCCTCACAAGACTAAAGCTGAAGGTAGCCGGGCACCAGTTTAAAAACAATGAATGGAAGTTTACATACACTTAGGGTGGAGTCATTAAAACTAGTTTACATACACTTAGGGTGGAGTCATTAACTAGTTTACATACACTTAGGGTGGAGTCATTAAAACTAGTTTACATACACTTAGGGTGGAGTCATTAAAACTAGTTTACATACACTTAGGGTGGAGTCATTAACTAGTTTACATACACTTAGGTTGGAGTCATTAAAACTAATTTACATACACTTAGGGTGGAGTCATTAAAACTAGTTTACATACACTTAGGGTGGAGTCATTAAAACTAGTTTACATACACTTAGGTTGGAGTCATTAAAACTAGTTTACACACACTTAGGGTGGAGTCATTAAAACTAGTTTACACACACTTAGGTTGGAGTCATTAAAACTAGTTTACATACACTTAGGTTGGGGTCATTAAAACTAGTTTACAAACACTTAGGTTGGAGTCATTAAAACTAGTTTACATACACTTAGGTTGGAGTCATTAAAACTAGTTTACATCCACTTAGGTTGGAGTCATTAAAACTAGTTTACATACACTTAGGGTGGAGTCATTAAAACTAGTTTACATACACTTAGGGTGGAGTCATTAAAACTAGTTTACATACACTTAGGGTGGAGTCATTAAAACTAGTTTACATACACTTAGTTTGGAGTCATTAAAACTAGTTTACACACACTTAGGTTGGAGTCATTAAAACTAGTTTACATACATTTAGGGTGGAGTCATTAAAACTAGTTTACATACACTTAGGTTGGAGTCATTATAACTAGTTTACATACACTTAGGTTGAAGTCATTAAAACTAGTTTACATCCACTTAGGGTGGAGTCATTAAAACTAGTTTACATACACTTAGGTTGGAGTCATTAAAACTAGTTTACACACACTTAGGGTGGAGTCATTCAAACTTGTTGTTTCAACCACTCCACACATTTCTTGTTAGCTTTGGCAAGTTGGTTAGGACATCTACTTTGTACATGACACAAGTCATTTTTAAAACAATTGTTTACAGACAGATTATTTCACTTATTACTTCACTGTATCACAATTCCAGTGGGTCAGAAGTTTACATACACTAAATTGACTGTGCCTTTAAACAGCTTGGAAAATTCCAGAAAATGATATCATGGCTTTAGAAGCTTCTGATAGGCTAATTGACATATTTTGAGGTGTACCTGTGGATGTATTTCAAGGCCTACCTTCAAACTCAGTGCCTCTTTGCTTGACATCATGGGAAAATCAAAAGAAATCAGCCAAGAAATTGTAAACCTCCACAAGTCTGGTTCATCCTTGGGAGCAATTTCCAAATGCCTGGAGGTTCCACGTTCATCTATACAAACAATAGTACACAAGTATAAACACCATGGGACCACTCTGCCTTCATAGCGCTCAGGAAGGAGACGCGTTCTGTCTCCTAGAGATTAACATACTTTGGTGCGAAAAGTGCAAATCAATCCCAGAACAACAGCAAAGGACCTGGTGAAGATTCTGGAGGAAACAGGTACAAAAGTATCTATATCCACAGTCAAACAAGTCCTATATCGACATAACCTGAAAGGCCGTTCAGCAAGGGAGAAGCCACTGCTCCAAAACCGCCATAAAAAAGCCAGACTTACGGTTCACACAAATGCACATGGGGAACAAAGATCGTGCTTTTTTGGAGAAATGTCAGGGATTTTTTTTTTTACGAGGATTAAATGTCAGGAATTGTGAAGAACTGAGTTTACATACCTCACCTTAGCCAAATACATTGAAACTTCTGACTTCAACTGTATATGGAGATAGTTTAGTGCCTAAAATAAGGGGGTAAATACATGTCAAAAAAATGTAAAGTAGTTTCCTGATCTTTCTTCTTCTCTCAGGATCTACATGACAGACACTTCAGAGTAGTGACGCGTTCTATTAGATCACACTGCTTCCTGTAACAGCCTTCTCTATCGGAAACAGAGCAGCCTTTTCCCCCCTTCTGTTGCCTTGGATGATAACGGTTATATGATCTCTTCAAACAAAACGGGGACAGTCATGGCCGTTCACATTGGGGCTGGGTGATATAGGCCCTAATATTAAATCACTGTATCGGTCGACGTGATTTGAGGTTGTAGAATAACGACGGTTATGAATATGTATTATAAGTTAGTGCATGACCCTGTAGTGACATCACATCCTGTTTGTAATAAGGCTTTGTCCATTCTGATTGTTTTATACTGTTCAATGAAACTTCAATCAAAAGGTGGAGTATAGGTGGGCACTTTGAATACAGTGTTTGACCTGACGACAAATGGAAAAAGCCAGGGAGTGGATATTGTGACAGGGTAGGAACCAAAGTGTTGGTCAGTGTGTTTTTATATTATGTTTTTTTTTCTCCAGTGGACTCTAATTAATCTTACATTTAAATGTTGTCTTACTGTAGCTTTGATGTAGCTAAAATACTCATGCTTTGCTTTATTCTCTGACACAAACACCGTAGACAGCTAGCCAATAAAGCTGGTGCATGTTTGTGCTGACTAAGTACCGTTCGCTAGCCAGCTAACTAGCGATTAACATTAGCGGCAACCGCGGTTTATTTTAGCCACAACTTGCTAAGAAAAGACAAACTAGCAGTTTTGTTGACAGTAAGATACACAACATATTATATAATAATAATATTAGTGTGATTTATGAAACACTAGTGGATTTCTATTAAAAAGCAAAGTGGAAAGCTGCATCGTTATCGCAGACTGACCGTGCAGACTGACCATGAAGACTGTCCCTGCAGCGTTGATCGTGCAGACTGTCCCTGCAGCGTTGATTGTGCAGACTGTCCCTGACAGTGGGTGTTGTTGACTTGTGGTTGCTCAGTAACAGGGCGGGGCTTGATGTGTGTGGAAGGAGAGCGGGAGATGTTCCCTGACAGTGGGTGTTGTTGACTTGTGGTTGCTCAGTAACAGGGCGGGGCTTGATGTGTCTGGAAGGAGAGCGGGAGATGTTCCCTGACAGTGGGTGTTGTTGACTTGTGGTTGCTCAGTAACAGGGCGGGGCTTGATGTGTGTGGAAGGAGAGCGGGAGATGTTCCCTGACAGTGGGTGTTGTTGACTTGTGGTTGCTCAGTGACAGGGCGGGGCTTGATGTGTGTGGAAGGAGAGCGGGAGAGAGAGATGACTCTAGTAGGGAATGGAGTCGACTATAAAACATGTAGGCTCATCGTCAGGGGAAAAACTCTTGGTCAGTTTACATAGTGATGTCATCTCGCCACCATTCCACTCACACACCTCTCTCTCTGTTATGATTTGGTTTTGCTCGTTATAGATGGAAGCAGACTGGCAGATTCTGTGTAGCAAGGCTTCTGACCAGTGGTGTAACATTATGAATTCATTCTTCCTCGTCTTCCTTAGTTTGTTAGATGTTTTGTGTGTCTTGTTAGTCTGTACTGTGTCTCGTAGCCTCGGGCCAGTTCTGTCTTTAATATCAACGTGTAAATGGGCCTTCTAGTCTGGAAAACACCAGATTAATCCTGGAGTCCTAGAACTACGCTACTGCTTTAGGTATGACTCTTTGACAGTCGGGTCGATTTTTCTCAGAATATTGAATAGGTTCGTCTGGTACTATTGATTTTAGATCTCCATCTGTTTACTTGTTTTACTGCAGTGTAACTTAAAACACAACGTGAAAAGGTTTTCCTATCAAATGCATTTTTTTTGGCAACACTAAAATGTAGGGGTTGACCCCCCTTTTTAGTCGATTTGGTTTGGTCCATCGGCTGTTGATCGACCGAGAATTCTTCAGGTCGAGCAGTAGCATATGATGGTGTACGAGACCGCGGTCTGATTGGCTCCTGTCTGAGCGGACTGATCCATTGTGGAGGTCGTGGGGGATGGCGCAGTCCGTCAGTCTAAGACAACTGTCTGATTGGCTCCTGTCTGAGCGGACTGATCCATTGTGGAGGTTGTGGGGGATGGCGCAGTCCGCCAGTCTAAGACAACTGTCTGATTGGCTCCTGTCTGAGCGGACTGATCCATTGTGGAGGCCGTGGGGGATGGCACAGTCCATCAGTCTAAGACACCTGTCTGATTGGCTCCTGTCTGAGCGGAATGCTCAGTCTTTACTGTAATAAAGGCATTACAAAACCCCCACCCCGTTACAACAGAATCTCTGGTACGTTTATAATTGATTGTGTCGTTTGTATTGTTCCAAGCGATCAGAAAACGTATATTGGTAATCTAACAGCACCCGTTTGGCATAATAATATATAATATATAATATGCACGCAGAACTGGCTCCTTACCTTATTTGTTTTCTTCCATCTCCAGTATTTTCCACAACTAGTCACATTTATTCCGCACATCTGACTTCCCCTTTACCGCCTGAGCAACCTGTAAACATTTATTTTGTCACCTCCTCTGCATCCATTTTGCTGTCAAGTGTTACGGTGTTCAGCGTTTGTTACAACCGATATGTTGGTGTGGTTATGATTATGCTATAGGTCAGGCCCTGTTGGTGTGATTATGACATGCTATAGGTCAGGCCCTGTTGATGTGATTATGATATGCTATAGGTCAGGCCCTGTTGGTGTGATTATGATATAGGTCAGGCCCTGTTGATGTGATTATGATATGCTGTAGGTCAGGCCCTGTTGGTGTGATTATGATATGCTATAGGTCAGGCCCTGTTGGTGTGATTATGATAAGTCTCTAAGAGCGATTACGGCTGTGAGTCTTTCTGGGTAAGTTTCTAAGAGATTTCAACACCAGGATAGTGCAACATTTGCTATTATACTTAAATTCTTCCAGCTCTGTCAAGTCGGTTGTTTATCATTGCTAGAGGACCGTTTTCACGTCTTGCCATAGATTTTCAAGTCTATTTAAGTCAAAACGGTAACGAGTCCTCTCAGGAACGTGCACTGTTTTGTTAAACAACTCCAGTGTAGATTTGGCCTTGTGTGTTCGGTTATTGTCCTGCTGAAAGGTGAATTCATCTCCCAGTGTCTGGTGGAAAGCAGACTGAACCAGGGGTTTTCCTCTAGAAATTTCCCTGTGGCTTAGCTCCATTCTGTTCTTCTTTTTTTTTTTTTTTATCCTGAAAAACTCCCCAGTCCTTAATGACGACAAGCATACCCATAACCTGATGCAGCCATCACTATGCTTGAAAATATGGATAGTGGTACTCTGTAATGTGTTGTATTGGATTTGCCCCCAACCATTGCACTTTGTATTCAGGACAACAAGTGAATTGTCTTGTTGCAAACAGGATGTTTTGGAATATTTGTGTTCTGAACATGCTGCTTTTATTTTCTGTCAAAATGTGGAAAGAGGTCAAGGGGTGTGAATACTTTCAGGAAGCACTGTATGTGTTCCCATAAACCCTGGTGTTGATGGGTGGCAGTCGACAGTCGGGTTGTTTTCCTCCTGCTTTTTGAGCTGCCTTGACAGACAGAAATATACCCCCCCCCACCAGCAGCTCTCTTTCTCCCTCTTGCTCTCTCCCTCTCATGCTCGCTCTTCTTCTCTCTCTCTGTTCTCTCTCTCTCTCTCTGTCTCTCTCCATTTTTCACACTTTCTCCTCTCTCTCACTCTCATGCTCTCTCTCTTGTTCTCTCTCTCTCTCTTGTTCTCTCTCTCTCTCTGTCTCTCTCTGTCTCTCTCTCTCTCTGTCTCTCTCTCTCTCTGTCTCTCTCTCTCTCTGTCTCTCTCTCTCTCTCTCTCTCTCTGTCTCTCTCTCTCTCGTTCTCTCTCTCGTTCTCTCTCTCTCTGTCTGTCTCTCCATTTTTCACACTTTCTCCTCTCTCCCTCTCATGCTCTCTCTCGTGTTCTCTCTCTCTTGTTCTCGCTCTCTTGTTCTCTCTCTCGCTCTCTTGTTCTCTCTCTCTCTCTCTCTCTCTCTCTCTGTCTCTGTCTCTGTCTCTGTCTCTCTCTCTCTGTCTCTCTCTCTCTCTCTCTCTCTCTGTCTCTCTCTCTTGTTCTCTCTCTCTCCATTTTTCACACTTTCTCCTCTCTCTCTCTCTCTTGTTCTCTCTCTCTCTGTCTGTCTCTCCATTTTTCACACTTTCTCCTCTCTCCCTCTCATGCTCTCTCTCTTGTTCTCTCTCTCTTGTTCTCTCTCTCTTGTTCTCTCTCTCTTGTTCTCGCTCTCTTGTTCTCTCTCTCTCTCTCTCTCTCTCTCTCTGTCTCTCTCTCTTGTTCTCTCTCTCTCCATTTTTCACACTTTCTCCTCTCTCTCTCTCTCTTGCTCTCTCTCTCTTGTTCTCGCTCTCTTGTTCTCTCTCTCTCTCTCTTGTTCTCTCTCTCTCTCTCTTGTTCTCGCTCTCTCTCTCTTGTTCTCTCTCTCTCTTGTTCTCTCTCTCTCTCTCTTGTTCTCTCTCTCTCTCTTGTTCTCTCTCTCTCTCTTGTTCTCTCTGTCTCTCTCTCTCTCTCTCTCTCTTGTTCTCTCTCTCTCTCTCTTGTTCTCTCTGTCTCTCTTGTTCTCTCTGTCTCTCTCTCCCTCTCTCCCTCTCCCTCTCTCCCTCTCTCTCCCTCTCTCCCTCTCTCCCCTCTCTCTCTCTCTCTCTCTCTCTCTCTCTCTCTCTCTCTCTCTCTCTGTCTCTCTCTGTCTCTCTCTCTCTCTCTGTCTCTGTCTCTCTCTCTGTCTCTCTCTCTCTCTCTCTCTCTCTCTCTCTCTCTCTCTCTCTCTCTCTCTCTCTCTGTCTCTCTCTCTCTCTCTCTCTCTGTCTCTCTCTCTGTCTGTCTGCTCTGATGAATATTGTGGCCCTGGGCCCTCTGTTAGAAGGTTCTGGGATTAGGGGGTTTGTAATACATTGTCACTTACTTTGCCAACCTTTTTTTTTAATCTTTCTCGTGACTCAATGTGGAAGGCTTTAGCACAACAGAGGTTAGTCATGCTGCCTGGCTATTTTCCATCATGTTTTTTGGACAGAACAAATCACTTTTGTTAATTTCATATTTTGGTTCTTCTTCTGCATAAGAAAAGGGATGGAATAAGAAGGAATAAGGAATTGGCTAGCCAGCTTCTTCTTCTGCGTAAGAAAAGGGATGGAATAAGAAGGAATAAGGAATTGGCTAGCCAGCTTCTTCTTCTTCTTCCCATCTCTAAAAAGATGTTTTTCTCATGTAGAACAGAATTACCCTTCAGAGTCACCCTGTCAACAGGAACGACAGGAGCCTCACATCAGCCTGTGGATGAATCTTTCTGCTTTTTCATCTGTCTGTTCTCTGTACCTGATCTCTTCTGGAGGGAGGGGGGAGGTGGATGGAAAGGTGGGGTTGTGGCAGGGCTGTGTGTGGTTCTGGGGTGGGGGGAGGGGAAGGTGGGGTTGTGGCAGGGCTGTGTGTGGTTCTGGGGGGAAGGTGGGGTTGTGGCAGGGCTGTGTGTGGTTCTGAGGGGAAGGTGGGGTTGTGGCAGGGCGGTGTGTGGTGCTGGGCGGTGTGTGGTTCTGGGGGGAGGGGGAGGGGAAGGTGGGGTTGTGGCAGGGCTGTGTGGTTCTGGGGGGAGGGGGAGGGGAAGGTGGGGTTGTGGCAGGGCTGTGTGGTTCTGGGCGGTGTGTGGTGCTGGGCTGCGTACTGGACGGGGTTTGTCATGTATTCTCCTGCTCCCTGGGCTCTGAGGCAGGCCAGCTGTCTGATTGGACACATGAGTGATGTTTCCATTACCGCACCGCCTCTCTCTCTGACTGACATTTATTTTATTCTTCGTCTCATTTCTCTCTTTTTTTTCTTTAAAAAAAAAATCTTAGTTCAGGAGTTCATCCCCACATCATGGATGAGAGGAGGGATGTTTAATGGCTTTGAGAAGACTCCTGTTCTGTTCTGTTCTTGTTTTATTTTTATAATCTTAGTTCAGGAGTTCATCCCCACATCATGGATGAGAGGAGGGATGTTTAATGGCTTTGAGAAGACTCCTGTTCTGTTCTGTTCTTGTTTTATTTTTATAATCTTAGTTCAGGAGTTCATCCCCACATCATGGATGAGAGGAGGGATGTTTAATGGCTTTGAGAAGACTCCTGTTCTGTTCTGTTCTTGTTTTATTTTTATAATCTTAGTTCAGGAGTTCATCCCCACATCATGGATGAGAGGAGGGATGTTTAATGGCTTTGAGAAGACTCCTGTTCTGTTCTGTTCTTGTTTTATTTTTATAATCTTAGTTCAGGAGTTCATCCCCACATCATGGATGAGAGGAGGGATGTTTAATGGCTTTGAGAAGACTCCTGTTACGTTCTTTTTTTTTTGAAGATGAAGATATCTCTCGTTACAAATCATCTTGGATGTTTAAATTTTAAACTTGATGACCATTAGAAGGGGGGTTTGGGGTGGGAGGGGGGCCTCAGACGGCAGATTAGGTTTCGCACCTTTAGATTAGTGAGTCCCAAATTGCACCCCGTTCTTTAGACAATGCACTACTATTGTTCAAAACTAGTGCACTAGCTAGGCAATACGCTGCCCGTTTGGGATGCGATATATATATATATATTTTCACTTTTTTAAAATTAGATTATCTTCTCTGTCTTATCCCCCTTCTGAATGGTTGGTTCTCCACGGGTCAAAAAACACCCTTGTGATGTCATGAAATAGCCCCCCCCCCCCCTCTTCTCCAGAGTTGTGGGGTGTAGGTTTGGTCGACATTAGGAACTGGACTGAGTATGTTATGTGTTTTTATAACTCTTAACTACTATTGGAACAAGCCTCAACTCTAATGTATTTAGTTCTATATAGACACAATCCAAAGTCGTCGTACCAAAATGGCTGACCACTGACCGACCCAACTCCCTTACCAAAATGGCTGACCACTGACCGACCCAACTCCCTTACCAAAATGGCTGACCACTGACCGACCCAACTCCCTTACCAAAATGGCTGACCACTGACCGACCCAACTCCCTTACCAAAATGGCTGACCACTGACCGACCCAACTCCCTTACCAAAATGGCTGACCACTGACCGACCCAACTCCCTTACCAAAATGGCTGACCACTAACCTACCCAACTCCCTTACCAAAATGGCTGACCACTGGCTTACCCAACTCCCTTACCAAAATGGCTGACTAGTTTTATACCGTCCATTCCACTATTCTGATTCCTAATTCTATGGGACTGCCTCGCTCCTGGTCTGACTCTGTGTGCCTTTCAGACATGGGTTCAACTACTATTTGAAATAATTTCAAGTACTTTATCTTGTGCTTGGTTGAGCTTGCTTGGCTTAATAGACCAATAGAATCGTCTGAGAACTTGAAACCCCACCCACCTGGCACTCCAGGCAGGCTAGAGTGTTTTTTAAATTTTTTTTTAGCTCAGTTGGTAGAGCATGATGCGTGTAACTCCAGGGTAGTGGGTTCGATTCCCGGGATCACCCATACGTAAAATGTATGCACTGCTGACTGTGAGTCACTTTGGATAAAATATTGAGGAGACACTTGGGTCTGATGCCTTTGGGCCAGGGCCATGAGTCACTGCTGAACTGTCCCCTCACCCTCCTTCCTCATCCCACCCTTCTCCTTCTCCTCTCTCCTTCTCCTTCTCCCTCGTCTCTCTCCTTCTCCTTCTCCCTCGCCTCTCTCCTTCTCCCTCGCCTCTCTCCTTCTCCCTCGCCTCTCTCCTTCTCCCTCGCCTCTCTCCTTCTCCCTCGCCTCTCTCCTTCTCCCTCGCCTCTCTCCTTCTCCCTCGCCTCTCTCCTTCTCCCTCGCCTCTCTCCTTCTCCCTCGCCTCTCTCCTTCTCCCTCGCCTCTCTCCTTCTCCCTCGCCTCTCTCCTTCTCCCTCAGCTCTCTCCTTCTCCCTCTCTCCTTCTCCCTCTCTCCTTCTCCCTCGCCTCTCTCCTTCGCCTCTCTCCTTCTCCTCTCTCCTTCTCCTTCTCCCTCGCCTCTCTCCTTCGCCTCTCTCCTCCTCCTCTCTCCTTCTCCTTCTCCCTCGCCTCTCTCCTTCTCCCTCGCCTCTCTCCTTCTCCCTCGCCTCTCTCCTTCTCCCTCGCCTCTCTCCTTCTCCTTCGCCTCTCTCCTTCTCCCTCGCCTCTCTCCTTCTCCCTCGCCTCTCTCCTTCTCCCTCGCCTCTCTCCTTCTCCCTCGCCTCTCTCCTTCTCCTTCGCCTCTCTCCTTCTCCCTCGCCTCTCTCCTTCTCCCTCGCCCCTCTCCTTCTCCATCGCCTCTCTCCTTCTCCCTCAGCTCTCCTTCTCCCTCAGCTCTCTCCTTCTCCCTCGCCTCTCTCCTTCTCCCTCGCCTCTCTCCTTCTCCTTCGCCTCTCTCCTTCTCCCTCGCCTCTCTCCTTCTCCTTCGCCTCTCTCCTTCTCCCTCGCCTCTCTCCTTCTCCCTCGCCTCTCTCCTTCTCCCTCGCCTCTCTCCTTCTCCCTCGCCCCTCTCCTTCTCCCTCAGCTCTCTCCTTCTCCCTCAGCTCTCTCCTTCTCCCTCAGCTCTCTCCTTCTCCCTCAGCTCTCTCCTTCTCCCTCAGCTCTCTCCTTCTCCCTCAGCTCTCTCCTTCTCCCTCAGCTCTCTCCTTCTCCCTCAGCTCTCTCCTTCTCCCTCAGCTCTCTCCTTCTCCCACAGCTCTCTCCTTCTCCCTCAGCGCTCTCCTTCTCCCTCAGCTCTCTCCTTCGCCTCTCTCCTTCTCCCTCGCCTCTCCTTCTCCCTCGCCTCTCCTTCTCCCTCGCCTCTCTCCTTCTCCCTCAGCTCTCTCCTTCTCCCTCGCCTCTCTCCTTCTCCCTCGCCTCTCTCCTTCTCCCTCGCCTCTCCTTCTCCCTCGCCTCTCTCCTTCTCCCTCGCCTCTCTCCTTCTCCCTCAGCTCTCTCCTTCATCCCTTCCCTCTTTTCCTCCTCCCTTTCTCCTATCCTCCCCCTCTCCTGTCCTCCCTCATCTTCCCTTCCGTTTATCTGTGTGTCAGACCTGGTCTTGGCTTCTCTGCGTCCTCCGAGGAGGGAGGGAGGAAGTGTCTGTAATATAAAACCTGTAATTTCCCAGGGACCCAATAAAAACCGAAGCCCTGTCTCCCACCGCTCCACTGGGGATCACCTGGGAAGTCAAACATCTCCGCCGTAGATATTTTTTGAAAAGATTGATATTTTTTCCCCTCTCTCTACCAAGCCCACCTCCCTCAGTTGCTATAAAGAGGCCAGGTGTTTGTCTAGCGAGCGGAAAAGGCAGAAAAGAGAGAGAGGCCTTGTGTTCATATCTTAATCTTGTCATCTTTAGCTCACTTTGCTTTGTGCTTCTGGACACTTCAGCTCACACGGCTCTCTGCCTTCATTCCCTGCTCAGTTCACGGCTCTCTGCCTTCATTTCCTGCTCAGTTCACTGCTCTCTGCCTTCATTTCCTGCTCAGTTCACTGCTCTCTGCCTTCATTCCCTGTTCAGTTCACTGCTCTCTGCCTTCATTCCCTGGTCAGTTCACGGCTCTCTGCCTTCATTCCCTGCTCAGTTCACGGCTCTCTGCCTTCATTCCCTGCTCAGTTCACAGCTCTCTGCCTTCGTTCCCTGCTCAGTTCACGGCTCTCTGCCTTCGTTCCCTGCTCAGTTCACGGCTCTCTGCCTTCATTTCCTGCTCAGTTCACGGCTCTCTGCCTTCATTTCCTGTTCAGTTCACGGCTCTCTGCCTTCATTCCCTGTTCAGTTCACGGCTCTCTGCCTTCGTTCCCTGCTCAGTTCACGGCTCTCTGCCTTCGTTTCCTGCTCAGTTCACGGCTCTCTGCCTTCGTTTCCTGCTCAGTTCACGGCTCTCTGCCTTCGTTCCCTGCTCAGTTCACGGCTCTCTGCCTTCGTTCCCTACTCAGTTCACGGCTCTCTGCCTTCGTTCCCTACTCAGTTCACGGCTCTCTGCCTTCATTCCCTGCTCAGTTCACGGCTCTCTGCCTTCATTCCCTACTCAGTTCACGGCTCTCTGCCTTCGTTCCCTACTCAGTTCACGGCTCTCTGCCTTCGTTCTCTGCTCAGTTCACGGCTCTCTGCCTTGTACGGCACCTGTACCGACCTCGCCTTCTGGATGATAGCGGAGTGAACTGGCAGTGGCTCGGGTGGTTGATGTCCTTGATGATCATTTTGGCCTTCCTGTGACATCAGGTGCTGTAGGTGTCCTGTAGGGAGGGTAGTTCGCCCCCGGTAATGCCTAGGGCAGACCGCACCCCCCTCTGGAGTGTCTTACGGTTGCAGCCTGACAGATTCTTTTCATTGTGCATCTGTAAAAGTGTGTGAGGGTTTTAGGTGACAAGCCACATTTCTTTAGCCTTCTGAGGTTGACAAGGCTCTGTTGCGCCTTCTTCACCACACCGTCTGTGTTCGTGGTCCATTTCAGTTTGTCAGTGATGTGTGCACCCTCTGTTTCCTGAAGTCCACAATCCTCTCCTTTTGTTTTGTTGACGTTGAGTGAGAGGTTGTTTTCCTGACACCACTCTCCCAGAGCCCTCACCTCCTCCCTGTAGGCCGTCTCGTCGTTGTTGGTAATCAAGCCCACTACTGTTGTGTCGTCTGCAGACTTGATGATTGAGTTGGATGCGTGGCTTGGCCACACAGTCATTGGTGAACAAGGGAGTAGAGGAGGGGGCAGAGAACGCACCTTTGATCCAACTGTTTAACAGAAAGCGTATGTTTCAGTTACAGCTTCTTTTTATAACGACAAACAAATAATCCCCCGACCACCAAGAGGTCAGCAAGACACGCGGCCAGATGATGAAAACATCAGTAGCCTCAACCTCTGAAGTGCCAACTGTGATAAAGAGTGAAAATCGGCTCCAAATCGACCATGAATACCAGTGTCGATATGAGAGCAGTCACAAAGTCAATTGTTTATACGTTGGTTATCGTGGTTATCGTGGTTATCGTGGTTATCGTGGTTATCGTGGTTATCGTGGTTATCGTGGTTATCGTGGTTATCGTGGTTATCGTGGTTATCGTGGTTATCGCGGTTATCGTGGTTATCGCGGTTATCGTGGTTATCGCGGTTATCGTGGTTATCGCGGTTATCGTGGTTATCGTGGTTATCGTGGTTATCGTGGTTTCAGGCATCGCTTTTCTTGCTTTTTATTGTCATCAAAACGGCGGGATCACATGATCTCTCTGAAGCGATCCCGTGATGTGGGGAAGTGATCCCGTGACGTCGTGATCCCGTGACGTGGTGATCCCGTGACGTGGGGAGGCGATCTCGTGACGTCGTGATCCCGTGACGTGGGGAAGCGATCCCGTGACGTGGGGAGACGATCCCGTGGCGTGGTGATCCCGTGGCGTGGTGATCCCGTGACGTGGAGATCCCGTGGCGTGGTGATCCCGTGGCGTGGTTTCCCCATAGAAAGGTGTACATGTCTGACCAGAAGCTCTGTTTACACACTCTATAAGCCGACTACGGATTGAAATGAACGCTTCCAGCTCATCAACAGACTGGTCCAAGGCCGTGTCTCCTGGCTCCCAACCCCAGTTCCTGGTCCCAGGCAGTGTCTCCTGGCTCCCAACCCCAGTTCCTGGTCCCAGGCAGTGTCTCCTGGCTCCCAGTTCCTGGTCCCAGGCAGTGTCTCCTGGCTCCCATCCCCAGTTCCTGGTCCTAGGCCGTGTCTCCTGGCTCCCAGCCCCAGTTCCTGGTCCCAGGCAGTGTCTCCTGGCTCCCAGCCCCAGTTCCTGGTCCCAGGCAGTGTCTCCTGGCTCCCAGCCCCAGTCCCTGGTCCCAGGCAGTGTCTCCTGGCTCCCAGCCCCATTACAGTCCCTGGTCCCAGGCAGTGTCTCCTGGCTCCCAGCCCCAGTTCCTGATCACAGGCAGTGTCTCCTTGCTCCCAGGCAGTGTCTCCTGGCTCCCAGTTCCTGGTCCCAGGCAGTGTCTCCTGGCTCCCAGGCAGTGTCTCCTGGCTCCCAGTTCCTGGTCCCAGGCAGTGTCTCCTGGCTCCCAGCCCCATTACAGTCCCTGGTCCCAGGCAGTGTCTCCTGGCTCCCAGCCCCAGTTCCTGATCACAGGCAGTGTCTCCTTGCTCCCAGGCAGTGTCTCCTGGCTCCCAGTTCCTGGTCCTAGGCAGTGTCTCCTGGCTCCCAGCCCCAGTTCCTGGTCCCAGGCCGTGTCTCCTGGCTCCCAGTCCCAGTTCCTGGTCCCAGGCAGTGTTTCCTGGCTCCCAGCCCCAGTTCCTGGTCCCAGGCAGTGTCTCCTGGCTCCCAGTCCCTGGTCCCAGGCAGTGTCTCCTGGCTCCCAGCCCCATTACAGTCCCTGGTCCCAGGCAGTGTCTCCTGGCTCCCAGCCCCAGTTCCTGATCCCAGGCAGTGTCTCCTTGCTCCCAGCCCCATTACAGTCCCTGGTCCCAGGCAGTGTCTCCTGGCTCCCAGCCCCAGTTCCTGATCCCAGGCAGTGTCTCCTGGCTCCCAGCCCCATTACAGTCCCTGGTCCCAGGCAGTGTCTCCTGGCTCCCAGCCCCATTACAGTCCCTGGTCCCAGGCAGTGTCTCCTGGCTCCCAGCCCCATTACAATCTCTGGTCCCAGGCAGTGTCTCCTTGCTCCCAGCCCCATTACAGTTCCTGGTCCCAGGCAGTGTCTCCTGGCTCCCAGCCCCATTACAGTCCCTGGTCCCAGGCAGTGTCTCCTGGCTCCCAGCCCCATTACAGTCCCTGGTCCCAGGCAGTGTCTCCTGGCTCCCTGTGTTCCTCAGTCCCTGATCCCAGGCAGTGTCTCCTGGCTCCCTGTGTTCCCCAGTCCAAGTCCCTGGTCCCAGGCAGTGTCTCCTTGCTCCCTGTGTTCCTCAGACTCAGTCCCTGATCCCAGGCAGTGTCTCCTGGCTCATCAGACCCAGTCCCTGATCCCCGGCAGTGTCTCCTGGCTCCCTGTGTTCCTCAGACTCAGTCCCTGATCCCAGGCAGTGTCTCCTGGCTCCCAGCCCCAGTTCCTGGTCCCAGGCAGTGTCTCCTGGCTCCCAGCCCCAGTCCCTGGTCCCAGGCAGTGTCTCCTGGCTCCCAGCCCCATTACAGTCCCTGGTCCCAGGCAGTGTCTCCTGGCTCCCAGACCCAGTTCCTGATCACAGGCAGTGTCTTCTTGCTCCCAGGCAGTGTCTCCTGGCTCCCAGTTCCTGGTCCCAGGCAGTGTCTCCTGGCTCCCAGCCCCAGTTCCTGGTCCCAGGCCGTGTCTCCTGGCTCCCAGCCCCAGTTCCTGGTCCCAGGCCGTGTTTCCTGGCTCCCAGCCCCAGTTCCTGGTCCCAGGCAGTGTCTCCTGGCTCCCAGTCCCTGGTCCCAGGCAGTGTCTCCTGGCTCCCAGCCCCATTACAGTCCCTGGTCCCAGGCAGTGTCTCCTGGCTCCCAGCCCCAGTTCCTGATCCCAGGCAGTGTCTCCTTGCTCCCAGCCCCATTACAGTCCCTGGTCCCAGGCAGTGTCTCCTGGCTCCCAGCCCCAGTTCCTGGTCCCAGGCAGTGTCTCCTGGCTCCCAGCCCCATTACAGTCCCTGGTCCCAGGCAGTGTCTCCTGGCTCCCAGCCCCATTACAGTCCCTGGTCCCAGGCAGTGTCTCCTGGCTCCCAGCCCCATTACAATCTCTGGCCCCAGGCAGTGTCTCCTTGCTCCCAGCCCCATTACAGTTCCTGGTCCCAGGCAGTGTCTCCTGGCTCCCAGCCCCATTACAGTCCCTGGTCCCAGGCAGTGTCTCCTGGCTCCCAGCCCCATTACAGTCCCTGGTCCCAGGTAGTGTCTCCTGGCTCCCTGTGTTCCTCAGTCCCTGATCCCAGGCAGTGTCTCCTGGCTCCCTGTGTTCCCCAGTCCCAGTCCCTGGTCCCAGGCAGTGTCTCCTTGCTCCCTGTGTTCCTCAGACTCAGTCCCTGATCCCAGGCAGTGTCTCCTGGCTCATCAGACCCAGTCCCTGATCCCAGGCAGTGTCTCCTGGCTCCCTGTGTTCCTCAGACTCAGTCCCTGATCCCAGGCAGTGTCTCCTGGCTCCCTGTGTTCCTCAGACTCAGTCCCTGATCCCAGGCAGTGTCTCCTGGCTCCCTGTGTTCCTCAGACCCTGATGTGCGGTAGCATGTCCATGTCACATAAACAACGCTAGCTGGTGACTGTTGCTGATGTTGTTTCTGTTTGAGATTAAAGGCCCTGTTCTCTGATGACATGTTGTGCTGATAATCGGCACCGTAACATTGTGAACCGGCTTGTTTCGATCCAAACGGTGCCGTCCCTTCCCCTCTCTCCCCCGTCTCACCGTTTTGATTTGGTGTTGGCTGCTCGGTGTTGGTCGTTCTGTGCGATTAGGGCCTCTGAGGTGTCGGTTCTGCCCGAGGCTCAGGTTCAGAAGAATAATCATCAGAGATGATGGTTATGATTCATTTATTCCACCTGTCATCAGAGTCTGTTTTTTTTTCAGTCAGATCTTGTAACCATGCCAACGCAGCATGTTCATCCGGCGTTCGTCTCGGGTCTTCTCGCCCCGTTTGTAAATTCCGCACGCTCTCGCTGCGTTCTCCAGGTGTGCCGGAGGAGACTGATAAGACAGCTTGGATTCAGGGGGACGGGGGACGGGGGACTGATGAAGGGTTACATACCATTTGGGGATTATAATTTAAATATACCAATAGAATGACCTGCCCTGTTCATTCACCATTGGTTACATAATTATACATGGTTCGCTTCCCCCTCGCTCATCAACTCAACCCTGCTCCCCCTTTCTCCCATCATGCTTCACTTCATTTATTTCATCTGTTAATGTGTGAAGTTAGTTTCGGTGTAGTTTAGGTTCACTTTCGAGGCAATTATCAACTGGGCATGGCACCACTGTTGGGAGAAAGAGTGGAGCAGGCCCTACTGTCCTGAGGAGCGGAGCAGGCCCTACTGTTTGGAGGAGCGGAGCAGGCCCTACTGTTTGGAGGAGCGGAGCAGGCCCTACTATTTGGAGGAGGAGCGGAGCAGGCCCTACTGTCTGGAGGAGCGGAGCAGGCCCTACTGTTTGGAGGAGGAGCGGAGCAGGCCCTACTGTCTGGAGGAGCGGAGCAGGCCCTACTGTTTGGAGGAGGAGTGGAGCAGGCCCTACTGTCTGGAGGAGCGGAGCAGGCCCTACTGTTTGGAGGAGGAGCGGAGCAGGCCCTACTGTCTGGAGGAGCGGAGCAGGCCCTACTGTTTGGAGGAGGAGCGGAGCAGGCCCTACTGTTTGGAGGAGGAGTGGAGCAGGCCCTACTGTCTGGAGGAGTGGAGCAGGCCCTACTGTCTGGAGGAGCGGAGCAGGCCCTACTGTCTGGAGGAGCGGAGCAGGCCCTACTGTTTGGAGGAGGAGCGGAGCAGGCCCTACTGTTTGGAGGAGGAGCGGAGCAGGCCCTACTGTTTGGAGGAGGAGTGGAGCAGGCCCTACTGTCTGGAGGAGGAGTGGAGCAGGCCCTACTGTCTGGAGGAGGAGCCCTACCTGTCTGGAGGAGGAGCCCTACTGTCTGGAGGAGGAGTGGAGCAGGCCCTACTGTCTGGAGGAGGAGCCCTACCTGTCTGGAGGAGGAGCCCTACTGTCTGGAGGAGGAGTGGAGCAGGCCCTACTGTCTGGAGGAGGAGCCCTACCTGTCTGGAGGAGGAGCCCTACTGTCTGGAGGAGGAGTGGAGCAGGCCCTACTGTCTGGAGGAGGAGCCCTACTGTCTGGAGGAGTAACTGGCGAGAACCATTTATAAAGTGACATGTCCTCCTTCTAAATCCCATTGTGTTTGTGAACAGAACTCTGAGAGAGACTCTGTCGACGGCAGTGTGTCCTACAGACTCTGGAGGAGGAGGAGGAGGAGGAGGACTTGTATTCTTGGCAGAGTAATACACATTTTCACGAGGAGTCAAAAGTGTTACAAATGTGTGATTTCAAGAGAGAGAAACTGAAAAACTGGAACCTGGTAAAACAAAACCTTTAAGTGTATTTTTCATGATAATATAAATCAGCTATTTACTTCATTTTTCCGTTAGAATAAAATACATAATTTATATATATATATATATATATATATATATATATATATATATATATATATATATATTTAAATACATAATTTATATATATATTTAAATACATAATTTATATATATATATATTTAAATACATAATTTATATATATATATATATATTTAAATACATAATTTATATATATATATATATATATATTTAAATACATAATTTATATATATATATATATATTTAAATACATAATTTATATATATATTTAAATACATAATTTATATATATATATATATATTTAAATACATAATTTATATATATATATATATATTTAAATACATAATTTATATATATATTTAAATACATAATTTATATATATATATATATATTTAAATACATAATTTATATATATATATATTTAAATACATAATTTATATATATATATATATATTTAAATACATAATTTATATATATATATATTTAAATACATAATTTATATATATATATATATATTTAAATACATAATTTATATATATATATATATATATATATATTTAAATACATAATTTTTTAAAGAACAACCGTCATTGTGTCTCTTCACATCTTGCAGTAAAACTGTAAATAAGATTTTAATCTCAAGAGAAGACAGTTTGCCTGTTAAACGGTGTCATGTTCGTTTAGTTAGAAAATAGACCTGTTCAGCCTCCACGATATTCAACTACATTTAACACTGAATTCATACGCTTTTCAGTCATGTCTTTATACACAATATACCACAACACATTTTTATAATCTGGGAGATAAACTCCATTAAAGTATTCAGTATTTTAGATGGAGTCGAGGCATTAGAATGTTCCAGAGGCCACCAACAAAATCCGACCAGAAGCGTCACCTGGTTGGCTACTTTTGTCTATTTGTCTGGCTACTCTGGGCTTGTGGGTAACGCTGACACAAGGCAGTGGCCTCATGGTTGAACCAGTGGGTTAGTGGCTGCTGTCTGAAGGACTCTGTCATCAACATGTCCTCCACAAGGCAGTGGGCTGATGGTTGAACCAGTGGTTTAGTGGCCGCTGTCTGAAGGACTCTGTCATCAACATGTCCTCCACAAGGCAGTGGGCTGATGGTTGAACCAGTGGGTTAGTGGCTGCTGTCTGAAGGACTCTGTCATCAAAATGTCCTCCACAAGGCAGTGGGCTGATGGTTGAACCAGTGGGTTAGTGGCTGCTGTCTGAAGGACTCTGTCATCAACATGTCCTCCACAAGGCAGTGGGCTGATGGTTGAACCAGTGGGTTAGTGGCTGCTGTCTGAAGGACTCTGTCATCAACATGTCCTCCACAAGGCAGTGGGCTGATGGTTGAACCAGTGGGTTAGTGGCTGCTGTCTGAAGGACTCTGTCATCAACATCCTTTAAACATGTTACATCAGACTGATCCTAGGTCAGGCCCTACGTCCTCCTTTAAACATGTTACATCAGACTGATCCTAGGTCAGGCCCTACGTCCTCCTTTAAACATGTTACATCAGACTGATCCTAGGTCAGGCCCTACGTCCTCCTTTAAACATGTTACATCAGACTGATCCTAGGTCAGGCCCTACGTCCTCCTTTAAACATGTTACATCAGACTGATCCTAGGTCAGGCCCTACGTCCTCCTTTAAACATGTTACATCAGACTGATCCTAGGTCAGGCCCTACGTCCTCCTTTAAACATGTTACATCCTTCCACTTCATTCACCGTAGCATCAGATCTAAACATCCGCCTCAGAGGAGACCGAGTAATCTCCTCCCTCTCTCTCTCTTCTCCTCCCTCCACGTGCCCTGCCAGGCTCTCTCTCTCTCTTCTCCTCCCTCCACGTACCCTGCCAGGCTCTCTCTCTCTCTTCTTCTCCCTCCACGTACCCTGCCAGGCTCTCTCTCTCTCTTCTCCTCCCTCCTCCCTCCACGTACCCTGCCAGGCTCTCTCTCTCTTGTCTCCTCCTTCCTCCTCCTCCCTCCATGTACCCTGCCAGGCTCTCTCTTCTCCGCCTCCCTCCATGTTTCCTGCCAGGCTCTCTTCTCCGCCTCCCTCCATGTACCCTGCCAGGCTCTCTCTCTTCTCCTCCCTCCTCCGCCTCCCTCCACATTCCCTGCCAGGCCCTGTCTCTCCCGTTCCTTCTACCTCAACAGTGACTGGATAGATGAGTTTACTGGCCCCTTGCCCCTGGACTGGCCCTATCTCCTCTGCCTCTCTTTCACTTCTTATTCTCCTTCACCAGCGAACAGACAGATGTTTATTCATGCAGGGTTGACACTACCTCTCAGCGTTCACCAGGCCCCCTGTCCCCTCTTCACGTCCTTCCTCCTCCAGTCTCCCTCGCTTCCCTTTCTCTCCTCCACCAGAATAACGGACAGATTAGTTTATTCATGCAGGGTTGACACTGTCTGTCTCTCTCCGACGTTGTTCGTGCGGTGCGTC
>NW_027258024.1:57500-70000 GCF_045791955.1 Oncorhynchus clarkii lewisi
TCCCCAAAGTTAACCGCCTATTTCTCAGGACCAGATGCTAGAATATGCATATAATTGACAGCTTAGGATAGAAAACACTCTACAGTTTCCAAAACTGTCAAAATATTGTCTGTGAGTATAACAGAACTGATATTGCAGGCGAAACCCTGAGAAAAATCCAATCAGGAAGTGCCTCTTATTTTGAAACCGTTGTGTTCCTATGTACCCCTATTGGCCATTGAAAGGGATATCAACCAGATTCCTTTTTCTACGTATTCCCCAAGGTGTCTACAGCATTTAGACGTAGTTTCAAGACTTTATGTTGAAGAATGAGCGTAAACGACTACATTGCGTAAGTGGCCAGCTGAGGGCTCTCAGTGATTCTTGCGTAAAAGACAGAGGTAGTCATTTTTCCTCTCGCTCCTACTGTAACACACTACTGTACTGATACTGTCTCCAGTATCTCTTATCAACTCTCTCCCCTGTCTCCAGTATCCCTTATCAACTCTCTCCTCTCCCCTGTCTCCAGTATCCCTTATCAACTCTCTCCTCCCCCTGTCTCCAGTATCTCTTATCAACTCTCTTCCCTGTCTCCAGTATCCCTTATCAACTCTCTCCTCTCCCCTGACTCCAGTATCTCTTATCAACTCTCTCCCCTGACTCCATTATCCCTTATCAACTCTCTCCCCTGACTCCAGTATCCCTTATCAACTCTCTCCTCTCCCCTGACTCCAGTATCTCTTTTCAATTCTCTCCCCTGACTCCAGTATCCCTTATCAACTCTCTCCCCTGACTCCAGTATCTCTTATCAACTCTCTCCTCTCCCCTGACTCCAGTATCTCTTATCAACTCTCTCCTCTCCCCTGTCTCCAGTATCCCTTATCAACTCTCTCCCCTGACTCCAGTATCCCTTATCAACTCTCTCCCCTGTCTCCAGTATCCCTTATCAACTCTCTCCTCTGACTCCAGTATCTCTTATCAACTCTCTCCTCTCCCCTGACTCCAGTATCCCTTATCAACTCTCTCCTCTCCCCTGTCTCCAGTATCCCTTATCAACTCTCTCCCCTGACTCCAGTATCCCTTATCAACTCTCTCCCCTGTCTCCAGTATCTCTTATCAACTCCTCCCCTGACTCCAGTATCCCTTATCAACTCTCTCCCCTCCCCTGACTCCAGTATCCTTTATCAACTCTCTCCTCTCCCCTGACTCCAGTATCTCTTATCAACTCTCTCCCCTGACTCCAGTATCTCTTATCAACTCTCTCCCCTGACTCCAGTATCTCTTATCAACTCTCTCCTCTCCCCTGACTCCAGTATCTCTTATCAACTCTCTCCCCTGACTCCATTATCCCTTATCAACTCTCTCCCCTGACTCCAGTATCCCTTATCAACTCTCTCCTCTCCCCTGACTCCAGTATCTCTTTTCAATTCTCTCCCCTGACTCCAGTATCCCTTATCAACTCTCTCCCCTGACTCCAGTATCTCTTATCAACTCTCTCCTCTCCCCTGACTCCAGTATCTCTTATCAACCCTCTCCTCTCCCCTGTCTCCAGTATCCCTTATCAACTCTCTCCCCTGACTCCAGTATCCCTTATCAACTCTCTCCCCTGTCTCCAGTATCCCTTATCAACTCTCTCCTCTGACTCCAGTATCTCTTATCAACTCTCTCCTCTCCCCTGACTCCAGTATCCCTTATCAACTCTCTCCTCTCCCCTGACTCCAGTATCCCTTATCAACTCTCTCCCCTGTCTCCAGTATCTCTTATCAACTCCTCCCCTGACTCCAGTATCCCTTATCAACTCTCTCCCCTGACTCCAGTATCCCTTATCAACTCTCTCCTCTCCCCTGACTCCAGTATCTCTTATCAACTCTCTCCCCTGACTCCAGTATCCCTTATCAACTCTCTCCCCTGACTCCAGTATCTCTTATCAACTCTCTCCCCTGACTCCAGTATCCCTTATCAACTCTCTCCCCTCCCCTGACTCCAGTATCCCTTATCAACTCTCTCCTCTCCCCTGACTCCAGTATCTCTTATCAACTCTTTCCCCTGACTCCAGTATCTCTTATCAACTCTCTCCCCTGACTCCAGTATCTCTTATCAACTCTCTCCCCTGACTCCAGTATCTCTTATCAACTCTCTCCCCTCCCCTGACTCCATTATCTCTTATCAACTCTCTCCCCTGACTCCAGTATCCCTTATCAACTCTCTCCCCTGACTCCAGTATCTCTTATCAACTCTCTCCCCTGACTCCAGTATCTCTTATCAACTCTCTCACCTGACTCCAGTATCTCTTATCAACTCTCTCCTCTCCCCTGACTCCAGTATCTTTTATCAACTCTCTCCTCTCCCCTGTCTCCAGTATCCCTTATCAACTCTCTCCCCTGACTCCAGTATCCCTTATCAACTCTCTCCCCTGTCTCCAGTATCCCTTATCAACTCTCTCCTCTGACTCCAGTATCTCTTATCAACTCTCTCCTCTCCCCTGACTCCAGTATCCCTTATCAACTCTCTCCTCTCCCCTGTCTCCAGTATCCCTTATCAACTCTCTCCCCTGACTCCAGTATCCCTTATCAACTCTCTCCCCTGACTCCAGTATCTCTTATCAACTCTCTCCCCTGACTCCAGTATCCCTTATCAACTCTCTCCCCCCCCTGACTCCAGTATCCTTTATCAACTCTCTCCTCTCCCCTGACTCCAGTATCTCTTATCAACTCTCTCCCCTGACTCCAGTATCTCTTATCAACTCTCTCCCCTGACTCCAGTATCTCTTATCAACTCTCTCCTCTCCCCTGACTCCAGTATCTCTTATCAACTCTCTCCCCGGACTCCATTATCCCTTATCAACTCTCTCCCCTGACTCCAGTATCCCTTATCAACTCTCTCCTCTCCCCTGACTCCAGTATCTCTTTTCAATTCTCTCCCCTGACTCCAGTATCTCTTATCAACTCTCTCCTCTCCCCTGACTCCAGTATCTCTTATCAACTCTCTCCTCTCCCCTGTCTCCAGTATCCCTTATCAACTCTCTCCCCTGACTCCAGTATCCCTTATCAACTCTCTCCCCTGTCTCCAGTATCCCTTATCAACTCTCTCCTCTGACTCCAGTATCTCTTATCAACTCTCTCCTCTCCCCTGACTCCAGTATCCCTTATCAACTCTCTCCTCTCCCCTGTCTCCAGTATCCCTTATCAACTCTCTCCCCTGACTCCAGTATCCCTTATCAACTCTCTCCCCTGTCTCCAGTATCTCTTATCAACTCCTCCCCTGACTCCAGTATCCCTTATCAACTCTCTCCCCTGACTCCAGTATCCCTTATCAACTCTCTCCTCTCCCCTGACTCCAGTATCTCTTATCAACTCTCTCCCCTGACTCCAGTATCCCTTATCAACTCTCTCCCCTGACTCCAGTATCTCTTATCAACTCTCTCCCCTGACTCCAGTATCCCTTATCAACTCTCTCCCCTCCCCTGACTCCAGTATCCCTTATCAACTCTCTCCTCTCCCCTGACTCCAGTATCTCTTATCAACTCTCTCCCCTGACTCCAGTATCTCTTATCAACTCTCTCCCCTGACTCCAGTATCTCTTATCAACTCTCTCCCCTGACTCCAGTATCTCTTATCAACTCTCTCCCCTCCCCTGACTCCAGTATCTCTTATCAACTCTCTCCCCTGACTCCAGTATCTCTTATCAACTCTCTCCCCTGACTCCAGTATCCCTTATCAACTCTCTCCCCCCCCTGACTCCAGTATCCTTTATCAACTCTCTCCTCTCCCCTGACTCCAGTATCTCTTATCAACTCTCTCCCCTGACTCCAGTATCTCTTATCAACTCTCTCCCCTGACTCCAGTATCTCTTATCAACTCTCTCCTCTCCCCTGACTCCAGTATCTCTTATCAACTCTCTCCCCGGACTCCATTATCCCTTATCAACTCTCTCCCCTGACTCCAGTATCCCTTATCAACTCTCTCCTCTCCCCTGACTCCAGTATCTCTTTTCAATTCTCTCCCCTGACTCCAGTATCTCTTATCAACTCTCTCCTCTCCCCTGACTCCAGTATCTCTTATCAACTCTCTCCTCTCCCCTGTCTCCAGTATCCCTTATCAACTCTCTCCCCTGACTCCAGTATCCCTTATCAACTCTCTCCCCTGTCTCCAGTATCCCTTATCAACTCTCTCCTCTGACTCCAGTATCTCTTATCAACTCTCTCCTCTCCCCTGACTCCAGTATCCCTTATCAACTCTCTCCTCTCCCCTGTCTCCAGTATCCCTTATCAACTCTCTCCCCTGACTCCAGTATCCCTTATCAACTCTCTCCCCTGTCTCCAGTATCTCTTATCAACTCCTCCCCTGACTCCAGTATCCCTTATCAACTCTCTCCCCTGACTCCAGTATCCCTTATCAACTCTCTCCTCTCCCCTGACTCCAGTATCTCTTATCAACTCTCTCCCCTGACTCCAGTATCCCTTATCAACTCTCTCCCCTGACTCCAGTATCTCTTATCAACTCTCTCCCCTGACTCCAGTATCCCTTATCAACTCTCTCCCCTCCCCTGACTCCAGTATCCCTTATCAACTCTCTCCTCTCCCCTGACTCCAGTATCTCTTATCAACTCTCTCCCCTGACTCCAGTATCTCTTATCAACTCTCTCCCCTGACTCCAGTATCTCTTATCAACTCTCTCCCCTGACTCCAGTATCTCTTATCAACTCTCTCCCCTCCCCTGACTCCAGTATCTCTTATCAACTCTCTCCCCTGACTCCAGTATCCCTTATCAACTCTCTCCCCTGACTCCAGTATCTCTTATCAACTCTCTCCCCTGACTCCAGTATCTCTTATCAACTCTCTCACCTGACTCCAGTATCTCTTATCAACTCTCTCCCCTGACTCCAGTATCTCTTATCAACTCTCTCCTCTCCCCTGTCTCCAGTATCCCTTATCAACTCTCTCCCCTGGCTCCAGTATCCCTTATCAACTCTCTCCCCTGTCTCCAGTATCCCTTATCAACTCTCTCCTCTGACTCCAGTATCTCTTATCAACTCTCTCCTCTCCCCTGACTCCAGTATCCCTTATCAACTCTCTCCTCTCCCCTGTCTCCAGTATCTCTTATCAACTCTCTCCCCTGACTCCAGTATCCCTTATCAACTCTCTCCCCTGTCTCCAGTATCTCTTATCAACTCCTCCCCTGACTCCAGTATCCCTTATCAACTCTCTCCCCTGACTCCAGTATCCCTTATCAACTCTCTCCTCTCCCCTGACTCCAGTATCTCTTATCAACTCTCTCCCCTGACTCCAGTATCCCTTATCAACTCTCTCCCCTGACTCCAGTATCTCTTATCAACTCTCTCCCCTGACTCCAGTATCCCTTATCAACTCTCTCCCCTCCCCTGACTCCAGTATCCTTTATCAACTCTCTCCTCTCCCCTGACTCCAGTATCTCTTATCAACTCTCTCCCCTGACTCCAGTATCTCTTATCAACTCTCTCCCCTGACTCCAGTATCTCTTATCAACTCTCTCCTCTCCCCTGACTCCAGTATCTCTTATCAACTCTCTCCCCTGACTCCATTATCCCTTATCAACTCTCTCCCCTGACTCCAGTATCCCTTATCAACTCTCTCCTCTCCCCTGACTCCAGTATCTCTTATCAACTCTCTCCCCGGACTCCATTATCCCTTATCAACTCTCTCCCCTGACTCCAGTATCCCTTATCAACTCTCTCCTCTCCCCTGACTCCAGTATCTCTTTTCAATTCTCTCCCCTGACTCCAGTATCTCTTATCAACTCTCTCCTCTCCCCTGACTCCAGTATCTCTTATCAACTCTCTCCTCTCCCCTGTCTCCAGTATCCCTTATCAACTCTCTCCCCTGACTCCAGTATCCCTTATCAACTCTCTCCCCTGTCTCCAGTATCCCTTATCAACTCTCTCCTCTGACTCCAGTATCTCTTATCAACTCTCTCCTCTCCCCTGACTCCAGTATCCCTTATCAACTCTCTCCTCTCCCCTGTCTCCAGTATCCCTTATCAACTCTCTCCCCTGACTCCAGTATCCCTTATCAACTCTCTCCCCTGTCTCCAGTATCTCTTATCAACTCCTCCCCTGACTCCAGTATCCCTTATCAACTCTCTCCCCTGACTCCAGTATCCCTTATCAACTCTCTCCTCTCCCCTGACTCCAGTATCTCTTATCAACTCTCTCCCCTGACTCCAGTATCCCTTATCAACTCTCTCCCCTGACTCCAGTATCTCTTATCAACTCTCTCCCCTGACTCCAGTATCCCTTATCAACTCTCTCCCCTCCCCTGACTCCAGTATCCCTTATCAACTCTCTCCTCTCCCCTGACTCCAGTATCTCTTATCAACTCTCTCCCCTGACTCCAGTATCTCTTATCAACTCTCTCCCCTGACTCCAGTATCTCTTATCAACTCTCTCCCCTGACTCCAGTATCTCTTATCAACTCTCTCCCCTCCCCTGACTCCAGTATCTCTTATCAACTCTCTCCCCTGACTCCAGTATCCCTTATCAACTCTCTCCCCTGACTCCAGTATCTCTTATCAACTCTCTCCCCTGACTCCAGTATCTCTTATCAACTCTCTCACCTGACTCCAGTATCTCTTATCAACTCTCTCCCCTGACTCCAGTATCTCTTATCAACTCTCTCCTCTCCCCTGTCTCCAGTATCCCTTATCAACTCTCTCCCCTGGCTCCAGTATCCCTTATCAACTCTCTCCCCTGTCTCCAGTATCCCTTATCAACTCTCTCCTCTGACTCCAGTATCTCTTATCAACTCTCTCCTCTCCCCTGACTCCAGTATCCCTTATCAACTCTCTCCTCTCCCCTGTCTCCAGTATCCCTTATCAACTCTCTCCCCTGACTCCAGTATCCCTTATCAACTCTCTCCCCTGTCTCCAGTATCTCTTATCAACTCCTCCCCTGACTCCAGTATCCCTTATCAACTCTCTCCCCTGACTCCAGTATCCCTTATCAACTCTCTCCTCTCCCCTGACTCCAGTATCTCTTATCAACTCTCTCCCCTGACTCCAGTATCCCTTATCAACTCTCTCCCCTGACTCCAGTATCTCTTATCAACTCTCTCCCCTGACTCCAGTATCCCTTATCAACTCTCTCCCCTCCCCTGACTCCAGTATCCTTTATCAACTCTCTCCTCTCCCCTGACTCCAGTATCTCTTATCAACTCTCTCCCCTGACTCCAGTATCTCTTATCAACTCTCTCCCCTGACTCCAGTATCTCTTATCAACTCTCTCCTCTCCCCTGACTCCAGTATCTCTTATCAACTCTCTCCCCTGACTCCATTATCCCTTATCAACTCTCTCCCCTGACTCCAGTATCCCTTATCAACTCTCTCCTCTCCCCTGACTCCAGTATCTCTTTTCAATTCTCTCCCCTGACTCCAGTATCCCTTATCAACTCTCTCCCCTGACTCCAGTATCTCTTATCAACTCTCTCCTCTCCCCTGACTCCAGTATCTCTTATCAACTCTCTCCTCTCCCCTGTCTCCAGTATCCCTTATCAACTCTCTCCCCTGACTCCAGTATCCCTTATCAACTCTCTCCCCTGTCTCCAGTATCCCTTATCAACTCTCTCCTCTGACTCCAGTATCTCTTATCAACTCTCTCCTCTCCCCTGACTCCAGTATCCCTTATCAACTCTCTCCTCTCCCCTGTCTCCAGTATCCCTTATCAACTCTCTCCCCTGACTCCAGTATCCCTTATCAACTCTCTCCCCTGTCTCCAGTATCTCTTATCAACTCCTCCCCTGACTCCAGTATCCCTTATCAACTCTCTCCCCTGACTCCAGTATCCCTTATCAACTCTCTCCTCTCCCCTGACTCCAGTATCTCTTATCAACTCTCTCCCCTGACTCCAGTATCCCTTATCAACTCTCTCCCCTGACTCCAGTATCTCTTATCAACTCTCTCCCCTGACTCCAGTATCCCTTATCAACTCTCTCCTCTCCCCTGACTCCAGTATCCCTTATCAACTCTCTCCTCTCCCCTGACTCCAGTATCTCTTATCAACTCTCTCCCCTGACTCCAGTATCTCTTATCAACTCTCTCCCCTGACTCCAGTATCTTTTATCAACTCTCTCCCCTGACTCCAGTATCTCTTATCAACTCTCTCCCCTCCCCTGACTCCAGTATCTCTTATCAACTCTCTCCCCTGACTCCAGTATCCCTTATCAACTCTCTCCCCTGACTCCAGTATCTCTTATCAACTCTCTCCCCTGACTCCAGTATCTCTTATCAACTCTCTCACCTGACTCCAGTATCTCTTATCAACTCTCTCCCCTGACTCCAGTATCTCTTATCAACTCTCTCCCCTCCCCTGACTCCAGTATCTCTTATCTACTCTCTCCCCTCCCCTGACTCCAGTATCTCTTATCAACTCTCTCCCCTGACTCCAGTATCCCTTATCAACTCTCTCCCCTGACTCCAGTATCTCTTATCAACTCTCTCCCCTGACTCCAGTATCCCTTATCAACTCTCTCCCCTGACTCCAGTATCTCTTATCAACTCTCTCCCCTGACTCCAGTATCCCTTATCAACTCTCTCCCCTGACTCCAGTATCCCTTATCAACTCTCTCCTCTCCCCTGACTCCAGTATCTCTTATCAACTCTCTCCCCTGACTCCAGTATCCCTTATCAACTCTCTCCCCTCCCCTGACTCCAGTATCCCTTATCAACTCTCTCCTCTCCCCTGACTCCAGTATCTCTTATCAACTCTCTCCCCTGACTCCAGTATCTCTTATCAACTCTCTCCCCTGACTCCAGTATCTCTTATCAACTCTCTCCCCTGACTCCAGTATCTCTTATCAACTCTCTCCCCTCCCCTGACTCCAGTATCTCTTATCTACTTTCTCCCCTCCCCTGACTCCAGTATCTCTTATCAACTCTCTCCCCTGTCTCCAGTATCCCTTATCAACTCTCTCCCCTGACTCCAGTATCCCTTATCAACTCTCTCCTCTCCCCTGACTCCAGTATCTCTTATCAACTCTCTCCCCTGACTCCAGTATCTCTTATCAACTCTCTCCTCTCCCCTGACTCCAGTATCTCTTATCAACTCTCTCCCCTGACTCCAGTATCTCTTATCAACTCTCTCCCCTGTCTCCAGTATCCCTTATCAACTCTCTCCCCTGACTCCAGTATCTCTTATCAACTCTCTCCTCTCCCCTGACTCCAGTATCTCTGATCAACTCTCTCCCCTGACTCCAGTATCCCTTATCAACTCTCTCCCCTGACTCCAGTATCTCTTATCAACTCTCTCCCCTGACTCCAGTATCCCTTATCAACTCTCTCCCCTGACTCCAGTATCCCTTATCAACTCTCTCCCCTCCCCTGACTCCAGTATCTCTTATCTACTTTCTCCCCTCCCCTGACTCCAGTATCTCTTATCAACTCTCTCCCCTGACTCCAGTATCTCTTATCAACTCTCTCCCCTGACTCCAGTATCCCTTATCAACTCTCTCCTCTCCCCTGACTCCAGTATCCCTTATCAACTCTCTCCTCTCCCCTGACTCCAGTATCTCTTATCAACTCTCTCCCCTGACTCCAGTATCTCTTATCAACTCTCTCCCCTGACTCCAGTATCTTTTATCAACTCTCTCCCCTGACTCCAGTATCTCTTATCAACTCTCTCCCCTCCCCTGACTCCAGTATCTCTTATCAACTCTCTCCCCTGACTCCAGTATCTCTTATCAACTCTCTCACCTGACTCCAGTATCTCTTATCAACTCTCTCCCCTGACTCCAGTATCTCTTATCAACTCTCTCCCCTCCCCTGACTCCAGTATCTCTTATCTACTTTCTCCCCTCCCCTGACTCCAGTATCTCTTATCAACTCTCTCCCCTGACTCCAGTATCCCTTATCAACTCTCTCCCCTGACTCCAGTATCTCTTATCAACTCTCTCCCCTGACTCCAGTATCCCTTATCAACTCTCTCCCCTGACTCCAGTATCTCTTATCAACTCTCTCCCCTGACTCCAGTATCCCTTATCAACTCTCTCCCCTGACTCCAGTATCCCTTATCAACTCTCTCCTCTCCCCTGACTCCAGTATCTCTTATCAACTCTCTCCCCTGACTCCAGTATCCCTTATCAACTCTCTCCCCTCCCCTGACTCCAGTATCCCTTATCAACTCTCTCCTCTCCCCTGACTCCAGTATCTCTTATCAACTCTCTCCCCTGACTCCAGTATCTCTTATCAACTCTCTCCCCTGACTCCAGTATCCCTTATCAACTCTCTCCCCTGACTCCAGTATCTCTTATCAACTCTCTCCCCTCCCCTGACTCCAGTATCTCTTATCTACTTTCTCCCCTCCCCTGACTCCAGTATCTCTTATCAACTCTCTCCCCTGTCTCCAGTATCCCTTATCAACTCTCTCCCCTGACTCCAGTATCCCTTATCAACTCTCTCCTCTCCCCTGACTCCAGTATCTCTTATCAACTCTCTCCCCTGACTCCAGTATCTCTTATCAACTCTCTCCTCTCCCCTGACTCCAGTATCTCTTATCAACTCTCTCCCCTGACTCCAGTATCTCTTATCAACTCTCTCCCCTGTCTCCAGTATCCCTTATCAACTCTCTCCCCTGACTCCAGTATCTCTTATCAACTCTCTCCTCTCCCCTGACTCCAGTATCTCTGATCAACTCTCTCCCCTGACTCCAGTATCCCTTATCAACTCTCTCCCCTGACTCCAGTATCTCTTATCAACTCTCTCCCCTGACTCCAGTATCCCTTATCAACTCTCTCCCCTGACTCCAGTATCCCTTATCAACTCTCTCCCCTCCCCTGACTCCAGTATCTCTTATCTACTTTCTCCCCTCCCCTGACTCCAGTATCTCTTATCAACTCTCTCCCCTGTCTCCAGTATCCCTTATCAACTCTCTCCCCTGACTCCAGTATCCCTTATCAACTCTCTCCTCTCCCCTGACTCCAGTATCTCTTATCAACTCTCTCCCCTGACTCCAGTATCCCTTATCAACTCTCTCCCCTCCCCTGACTCCAGTATCCCTTATCAACTCTCTCCTCTCCCCTGACTCCAGTATCTCTTATCAACTCTCTCCCCTGACTCCAGTATCTCTTATCAACTCTCTCCCCTGACTCCAGTATCTCTTATCAACTCTCTCCCCTGACTCCAGTATCTCTTATCAACTCTCTCCCCTCCCCTGACTCCAGTATCTCTTATCAACTCTCTCCCCTGACTCCAGTATCCCTTATCAACTCTCTCCCCTGACTCCAGTATCTCTTATCAACTCTCTCCCCTGACTCCAGTATCTCTTATCAACTCTCTCCCCTGACTCCAGTATCTCTTATCAACTCTCTCCCCTGA
The DNA here is from genome assembly GCF_045791955.1 of Oncorhynchus clarkii lewisi. Taxonomy (NCBI): domain Eukaryota; kingdom Metazoa; phylum Chordata; class Actinopteri; order Salmoniformes; family Salmonidae; genus Oncorhynchus; species Oncorhynchus clarkii. The sequence continues at coordinate 68,819 of NW_027258024.1, forward strand.
CTCCAGTATCTCTTATCAACTCTCTCCTCTCCCCTGACTCCAGTATCTCTGATCAACTCTCTCCCCTGACTCCAGTATCCCTTATCAACTCTCTCCCCTGACTCCAGTATCCCTTATCAACTCTCTCCCCTGACTCCAGTATCCCTTATCAACTCTCTCCCCTGACTCCAGTATCCCTTATCAACTCTCTCCTCTCCCCTGACTCCAGTATCTCTTATCAACTCTCTCCCCTGACTCCAGTATCCCTTATCAACTCTCTCCCCTGACTCCAGTATCTCTTATCAACTCTCTCCTCTCCCCTGACTCCAGTATCTCTTATCAACTCTCTCCCCTGACTCCAGTATCTCTTATCAACCCTCTCCTCTCCCCTGACTCCAGTATCCCTTATCAACCCTCTCCCCTGACTCCAGTATCTCTTATAAACTCTCTCCCCTGTCTCCAGTATCTCTTATCAACTCTCTCCTGTCAGTTCTGACAATTCTAACACCTGTAACCCCACATGTCTCCAACACTCCTCCCACACACACACACACACACACACACACACACACACACACACACACACACACCAAGACACACACACACACACACCCACACCAAGACACACACACACACACACACACACACACACACACACACCAAGACACACACCCACACCAAGACACACACACACACACACACACACACACACACACACACACACACACACACACACACACACCGACACACACACACACACACACACCAAGACACATACACACACACACCAAGACACATACACACACACACCAAGACACATACACACACACACCAAGACACATACACACACACACCAAGACACATACACACACACACCAAGACACATACACACACACACCAAGACACATACACACACACACCAAGACACATACACACACACACCAATACACATACACACACACACCAAGACACATACACACACACACCAAGACACATACACACACACCAAGACACACACACACACACCAAGACACACACACACACACACACCAAGACACACACACACACACACACACACACACACACACACACACACCAAGACACACACACACACACCAAGACACACACACACACACACACACACACCAAGAACACTCACCAGCTGGTCCCTGACGTGAGGCCTCAGTGTTAGCCCACAGCCCC
>NW_027258024.1:75000-100000 GCF_045791955.1 Oncorhynchus clarkii lewisi
GTAGGACCTATTCCCTGTCGGTCCTGGTCTAAAGTAGGACCTATTCCCCGTGGGTCCTGGTCTAAAGTATGACCTATTCCCTGTGGGTCCTGGTCTAAAGTAGGACCTATTCCCTGTGGGTCCTGGTCTAAAGTAGGACCTATTCCCCGTGGGTCCTGGTCTAAAGTATGACCTATTCCCTGTGGGTCCTGGTCTAAAGTATGACCTATTCCCTGTGGGTCCTGGTCTAAAGTAGGACCTATTCCCTGTGGGTCCTGGTCTAAAGTAGGACCTATACCCTGTGGGTCCTGGTCTAAAGTAGGACCTATTCCCTGTGGGTCCTGGTCTAAAGTAGGACCTATTCCCTGTGGGTCCTGGTCTAAAGTATGACCTATTCCCTGTGGGTCCTGGTCTAAAGTATGACCTATTCCCTGTGGGTCCTGGTCTAAAGTAGGACCTATTCCCTGTGGGTCCTGGTCTAAAGTAGAACCTATTCCCTGTCGGTCCTGGTCTAAAGTATGACCATTTCCCTGTGGGTCCTGGTCTAAAGTATGACCTATACCCTGTGGGTCCTGGTCTAAAGTATGACCTATTCCCTGTGGGTCCTGGTCTAAAGTAGGACCTATTTTTGTGGGTCCTGGTCTAAAGTAGGACCTATTCCCTGTGGGTCCTGGTCTAAAGTATGACCTATTCCCTGTCGGTCCTGGTCTAAAGTATGACCTATTCCCTGTGGGTCCTGGTGCCCAGTAAAGTAGGACCTATTCCCTGTCGGTCCTGGTGCCCAGTAAAGTAGGACCTATTCCCCGTGGGTCCTGGTCTAAAGTATGACCTATTCCCCGTGGGTCCTGGTCTAAAGTAGGACCTATTCCCTGTGGGTCCTGGTCTAAAGTAGGACCTATTCCCTGTGGGTCCTGGTCTAAAGTAGGACCTATTCCCTGTGGGTCCTGGTCTAAAGTAGGACCTATTCCCTGTGGGTCCTGGTCTAAAGTAGGACATATTCCCTGTGGGTCCTGGTCTAAAGTAGGACCTATTCCCTGTCGGTCCTTGTCTAAAGTAGGACCTATTCCCTGTCGGTCCTGGTACCCAGTAAAGTAGGACCTATTCCCTGTCGGTCCTGGTCTAAAGTATGACCTATTCCCTGTGGGTCCTGGTCTAAAGTAGGACCTATTCCCTGTGGGTCCTGGTCTAAAGTAGGACCTATTCCCTGTGGGTCCTGGTCTAAAGTATGACCTATACCCTGTGGGTCCTGGTCTAAAGTATGACCTATTCCCTGTGGGTCCTGGTCTAAAGTAGGACCTATTTTTGTGGGTCCTGGTCTAAAGTATGACCTATTCCCTGTGGGTCCTGGTCTAAAGTATGACCTATTCCCTGTCGGTCCTGGTCTAAAGTATGACCTATTCCCTGTGGGTCCTGGTGCCCAGTAAAGTAGGACCTATTCCCTGTCGGTCCTGGTGCCCAGTAAAGTAGGACCTATTCCCCGTGGGTCCTGGTCTAAAGTATGACCTATTCCCTGTGGGTCCTGGTCTAAAGTAGGACCTATTCCCTGTGGGTCCTGGTCTAAAGTAGGACCTATTCCCTGTGGGTCCTGGTCTAAAGTAGGACCTATTCCCCATGGGTCCTGGTGCCCAGTAAAGTAGGACCTATTCCCTGTGGGTCCTGGTCTAAAGTAGGACCTATTCCCCATGGGTCCTGGTGCCCAGTAAAGTAGGACCTATTCCCTGTCGGTCCTGGTCTAAAGTATGACCTATACCCTGTGGGTCCTGGTCTAAAGTAGGACCTATTCCCTGTGGATCCATCTCTGGACACTGTTGTGTCTGCAACTTGATTGGTTCATATTTAATAGTGGGTAGGACCTATGCAGAAAATAAATGACGTTTTGTACATAGACAGGAGAAGATGGCTGACTGGCTGGCTGGCAGGCTGGCTGGCTGGCTGGCTGGCTGGCTAACCGTGGGATTTCTGGATTGAGACAAAAACAGGCCTCTGGTGCCTGATAACGAACAGAGTTGTTGTTTTTATAGATGTGTTTGTAGATGTTACAGGAACCAGACTGTAGTTCCTGGGAAATATTTGGGCACCAGATACATTTCCTCTGTGAGCGAAAAACCCATAACAGTGTCTGTCATCGCGTCTCAATTAGCTTTTCTAATTTAAGTCAGCCAACTGTCTTTCCTACATGTTGCCTTTGTTACTACTGCAAGTGTTAGTATCATGCTGTTATCTAGCTAAGGCCTGATCGGCCCCTGGGTATTAAGTGTTGTTTAGCTAAGGCCTGATCGACCCCTGGGTATTAAGTGTTGTTTAGCTAAGGCCTGATCGACCCCTGGGTATTAAGTGTTGTCTAGCTAAGGCCTGATCGGCCCCTGGGTATTAAGTGTTGTCTAGCTAAGGCCTGATCGGCCCTGGGTATTAAGTGTTGTCTAGCTAAGGCCTGATCACCCCTGGGTATTAAGTGGTGTTTAGCTAAGGCCTGATCACCCCTGGGTATTAAGTGTTGTTTAGCTATGACCTGATCACCCCTGGGTATTAAGTGTTGTCTAGCTAAGGCCTGATCACCCCTGGGTATTAAGTGTTGTTTAGCTAAGACCTGATCACCCCTGGGTATTAAGTGTTGTCTAGCTAAGGCCTGATCACCCCTGGGTATTAAGTGTTGTCTAGCTAAGGCCTGATCACCCCTGGGTATTAAGTGTTGTCTACCTAATGCCTGATCACGTGTTATTGGTCACATACAGACGGTTAGCAGATGTTATTGATCCCATACACATGGTTAGCAGATGTTATTGATCCCATACACATGGTTAGCAGATGTTATTGATCCCATACACATGGTTAGCAGATGTTATTGATCCCATACAGACGGTTAGCATATGTTATTGATCCCATTCAGACGGTTAGCATATGTTATTGATCACATACACGTGGTTAGCAGATGTTATTGATCACATGGTTAGCAGACGTTATTGGTCACATGGTTAGCAGATGTTATTGTTCACATGGTTAGCAGATGTTATTGATCACATACACCCGGTTAGCAGATGTTATTGGTCACATACACATGGTTAGCAGATGTTATTGATCACATGGTTAGCAGATGTTATTGATCACATATACATGGTTAGCAGATGCTATTGGTCACATACACATGGTTAGCAGATGTTATTGATCACATACACATGGTTAGCAGATGTTATTGGTCACATACACATGGTTAGCAGATGTTATTGGTCACATACACATGTTTAGCAGATGTTATTGGTCACATACACATGTTTAGCAGATGTTATTGGTCAGATACACACGGTTAGCAGATGTTATTGATCACATACACATGGTTAGCAGATGTTATTGGTCACATACAAATGTTTAGCAGATGTTATTGGTCAGATACACACGGTTAGCAGATGTTATTGATCACATACACATGGTTAGCAGATGTTATTGGTTACATACACATGGTTAGCAGATGTTATTGGTCACATACACATGGTTAGCAGATGTTATTGGTCACATACACATGGTTAGTAGATGTTATTGGTCACATACACACGGTTAGCAGATGTTATTGGTCACATACACACGGTTAGCAGATGTTATTGGTCACATACACACGGTTAGCAGATGTTAATGTGAGTGTAGTGAAATGCTTGTGCTTCTAGTTCCGACTAATGCAGTAATATCTAATAAATTCACAACTAACTTCTACAACTCATTTCACAACTACCTTTTTTTTAAAGGAAAGAATAAGAATATGTACATAAAGATATATGAATGAGCGATGGCCGAACGGCATAGGCAAGATGCAGTAGATGGTATAGAGGACAGTATATACATATGAGATGAGTAATGTAGGGTATGTAAACATTATATTAAGTGGCATTGTTTAATGAAGTGGCTAGTGATATATTTATTTCATCCAATTATTAATTATTGAAGTGGCTGGAGATGTGTCAGTGTGTTGGCAGCAGCCACTCAATGTTAGTGGTGGCTGTTTAACAGTCTGATGGCCTTGAGATATAAGCTGGGCAAAGTGACTAGTCAATCAGGATAGATAATTAACAGAGTAGCAGCAGCTTATGTGAAGAGTGCTCAGAGTGTGTGTGGCTTTCGAGTGTATGTAGTGGGTTTGTGTGTGTGTTAGTGTGTGGGTAGAGTCGGTGTAAATATAGGTTCTATACCGTAGTCTGGGTAGCCATTTGATGATCTGTTGAGCAGTCTGATGGCTTGGTGTGTAGGATCTGTTCAGCAGTCTGATGGCTTGGGGATAGAAGCTGTTCAGCAGTCTGATGGCTTGGGGGGTAGTAGCTGTTCACCAGTCTGATGGCTTGGTGGGTAGGAGCTGTTCAGCAGTCGGATGGCTTGGGGATAGAAGCTGTTCAGGAGTCTGATGGGTTGGGGGGTAGTAGCTGTTCAGCAGTCTGATGGCTTGGGGGTAGAAGCTGTTCAGCAGTCTGATGGGTTGGTGGTAGAAGCTGTTCAGCAGTCTGATGGCTTGGGGATAGAAGCTGTTCAGCAGTCTGATGGTTTGGGGATAGAAGCTGTTCAGCAGTCTGATGGGTTGGGGGTAGAAGCTGTTCAGCAGTCTGATGGCTTGGGGATAGAAGCTGTTCAGCAGTCTGATGGTTTGGGGATAGAAGCTGTTCAGCAGTCTGATGGGTTGGGGGTAAATATAGGTTCAATACCGTAGTCTGGGTAGCCATTTGATGATCTGTTGAGCAGTCTGATGGCTTGGGGATAGAAGCTGTTCAGCAGTCTGGTGGCTTGGGGGGTAGTAGCTGTTCAGCAGTCTGAGGGCTTGGTGGTAGAAGCTGTTCAGCAGTCTGATGGCTTGGGGGTAGAAGCTGTTCAGCAGTCTGATGGGTTGGTGGTAGAAGCTGTTCAGCAGTCTGATGGGTTGGGGGTAGAAGCTGTTCAGCAGTCTGATGGGTTGTTGGTAGAAGCTGTTCAGCAGTCTGATGGCTTGGAGGTAGAAGCTGTTCAGCAGTCTGATGGCTTGGTGGTAGAAGCTGTTCAGGAGTCTGATGGCTTGGTGTGTAGGATCTGTTCAGCAGTCTGATGGCTTGGGGTTAGAAGCTGTTCGCCAGTCTGATGGCTTGGGGGTAGAAGCTGTTCAGGAGTCTGATGGCTTGGTGTGTAGGATCTGTTCAGCAGTCTGATGGCTTGGGGTTAGAAGCTGTTCAGCAGTCTGATGGCTTGGTGGTAGAGGCTGTTCAGCAGTCTGATGGCTTGGGGGTAGAAGCTGTTCAGCAGTCTGATGGGTTGGTGGTAGAAGCTGTTCAGCAGTCTGATGGGTTGGGGGTAGAAGCTGTTCAGCAGTCTGATGGGTTGTTGGTAGAAGCTGTTCAGCAGTCTGATGGCTTGGAGGTAGAAGCTGTTCAGCAGTCTGATGGCTTGGTGGTAGAAGCTGTTCAGGAGTCTGATGGCTTGGTGTGTAGGATCTGTTCAGCAGTCTGATGGCTTGGGGTTAGAAGCTGTTCGCCAGTCTGATGGCTTGGGGGTAGAAGCTGTTCAGGAGTCTGATGGCTTGGTGTGTAGGATCTGTTCAGCAGTCTGATGGCTTGGGGTTAGAAGCTGTTCAGCAGTCTGATGGCTTGGTGGTAGAGGCTGTTCAGCAGTCTGATGGCTTGGTGGTAGAGGCTGTTCAGCAGTCTGATGGCTTGGTGGTAGAGGCTGTTCAGCAGTCTGATGGCTTGGTGGTAGAGGCTGTTCAGCAGTCTGATGGCTTGGTGGTAGAGGCTGTTCAGCAGTCTGATGGTTTGGGGATAGAAGATGTTCAGCAGTCTGATGGTTTGGGGATAGAAGCTGTTCAGCAGTCTGATGACTTGGGGATAGAAGCTGTTCAGAGAGTGGTGCATTAGGGAGTGGTGGTGCATTGGGGGGGGGGGGGGGGGTCAATGGAGACCTCCCCATTCTGACTGAACCATTATAGTCAATTGAGACCCCCCCATTCTGACTGAACCATTATAGTCAATGGAGACCCCCCCCATTCTGACTGAACCATTATAGTCAATGGAGACCCCCCCCATTCTGACTGAACCATTATAGTCAATTGAGACCCCCCCATTCTGACTGAACCATTATAGTCAATGGAGACCCCCCCATTCTGACTGAACCATTATAGTCAATGGAGACCCCCCCATTCTGACTGAACCATTATAGTCAATGGAGACCCCCCCCATTCTGACTGAACCATTATAGTCAATGGAGACCCCCCCATTCTGACTGAACCATTATAGTCAATTGAGACCCCCCCATTCTGACTGAACCATTATAGTCAATGGAGACCCCCCCATTCTGACTGAACCATTATAGTCAATGGAGACCCCCCCATTCTGACTGAACCATTATAGTCAATGGAGACCCCCCCATTCTGACTGAACCATTATAGTCAATGGAGACCCCCCCATTCTGACTGAACCATTATAGTCAATGGAGACCCCCCCATTCTGACTGAACCATTATAGTCAATGGAGACCCCCCCATTCTGACTGAACCATTATAGTCAATGGAGACCCCCCCATTCTGACTGAACCATTATAGTCAATGGAGACCCCCCCCCCATTCTGACTGAACCATTATAGTCAATGGAGACCCCCCCATTCTGACTGAACCATTATAGTCAATGGAGACCCCCCCATTCTGACTGAACCATTATAGTCAATGGAGACCCCCCCCCCCCATTCTGACTGAACCATTATAGTCAATGGAGACCCCCCCATTCTGACTGAACCATTATAGTCAATGGAGACCCCCCCATTCTGACTGAACCATTATAGTCAATGGAGACCCCCCCATTCTGACTGAACCATTATAGTCAATGGAGACCCCCCCATTCTGACTGAACCACTATAGTCAATGGAGACCCCCCCCCCCCCCATTCCATAACAGAAATACTGCTGAACACATCATGTTTATATTTTAGATTCTCCCTGACTGTCTAGCTGTTATTTAGGGGATGGTTAGTCCTCCGAGATATTCTTTGTTGACATGTCTTATATAATCTGACTGAACCATTATAGTCAATGGCCTGCCCAAGATGTTTCTATGGAGAAAAAAACCCAGTTTTCAGATTAATGCCTTCATTTACAGGAAAAACAAGGGCACAGAACATGAGAGGAGAGGAGAGGGACGAGGGGAGGGACGAGGGGAGGGACGAGGGGAGGGACGAGGGGAGGGAGGAGGGGAGGGAGGAGAGGGACGAGGGGAGGGACGAGGGGAGGGAGGAGGAGAGGTACGAGGTGGAGGGACGAGGGGAGGGAGGAGAGGAGGGAGGAGTGGGACGAGGGGAGGAGAGGGACGAGGGGTTCGCTCCTCCTACTCCCGTTCCATTCCTTCCTCCCCCCCCAGCCCCCTCCCGTTCCATACCTTCCCCTCCTCCCCCTCCCCCTCCCGTTCCTCTCCAGTGATTGGCTGAATGGAATACTGATGGCCCCGCTAAACACAATCCCACAGCAGCATGATTGCAGACTTGACACGTCTTGAAAATCAGTTCTTGCGGGGCGATCGACAAATTATAGTTCAAAATCATAAGGCTTTGATAGAGCAACACATCAACCTGTGTGTGTGGGGCTGACTATCTCCTGATTAAAGATCACAGTGTTACCATTTACCTGTGATGTGACAGACAGGGAGTCAGACGGACGGACGGACGGACGGACGGACGGAGACTAGAGACTGTCCCTCTCCAATAAGAAGTCCCCTTCATAATAATACCCGAGGGGGGGAACGAGGTGGGAACAGTGAAAAACACAGTCAGATGACTTCTATTTCTGGTAGAGAAGTCCCACATGGCTGTAGTACGATCACACACAGACACACCCCCCCCACACACACACCCCAGACACACCACACACACACACCCCAGACACACCACACCCCACACACACACCCAGAGCCTTGGGGAGGATCCTCTAGAGGCGAGTCGAGCTTCCTCAGCCATGAAGTTAGCCAGATAAGGGGGCTCATTATTCGTCTATGATTCCTGTGTGTTTTGTTGTTTCAGGGGAATGAGATGATGAAGTGTGTTTTCCTCTGTGTCTGGTGGAGGAGTCCAGGGCAGCTACCCTTCACTCCTTCATTACTACTGTGATGGTCCATCCTTCACTCCTACATTACTACTGTGTGACGGTCCACCCTTCACTCCTACATTACTACTGTGATGGTCCACCCTTCACTCCTACATATCTACTGTGATGGTCCATCCTTCACTCCTACATTACTACTGTGATGGTCCACCCTTCACTCCTACAATACTACTGTGATGGTCCACCCTTCACTCCTACATTACTACTGTGATGGTCCATCCTTCACTCCTACAATACTACTGTGATGGTCCACCCTTCACTCCTACATTACTACTGTGACGGTCCACCCTTCACTCCTACATTACTACTGTGATGGTCCACCCTTCACTCCTACATTACTACTGTGATGGTCCATCCTTCACTCCTACATTACTACTGTGATGGTCCACCCTTCACTCCTACAATACTACTGTGATGGTCCACCCTTCACTCCTACATTACTACTGTGATGGTCCATCCTTCACTCCTACATTACTACTGTGATGGTCCATCCTTCACTCCTACATTACTACTGTGATGGTCCATCCTTCACTCCTACATTACTACTGTGATGGTCCATCCTTCACTCTTACATTACTACTGTGATGGTCCACCCTTCACTCCTACATTACTACTGTGATGGTCCATCCTTCACTCCTACATTACTACTGTCATGGTCCACCCTTCACTCCTACATTACTACTGTGATGGTCCACCCTTCACTCCTACATTACTACTGTGATGGTCCATCCTTCACTCCTACATTACTACTGTGATGGTCCACCCTTCACTCCTACATTACTACTGTGTGACGGTCCACCCTTCACTCCTTCATTACTACTGTGATGGTCCACCCTTCACTCCTACATTACTACTGTGATGGTCCACCCTTCACTCCTACATTACTACTGTGATGGTCCACCCTTCACTCCTACATTACTACTGTGATGGTCCACCCTTCACTCCTACATTACTACTGTGACGGTCCGCCCTTCACTCCTACATTACTACTGTGATGGTCCACCCTTCACTCCTACATTACTACTGTGACGGTCCACCCTTCACTCCTACATTACTACTGTGACGGTCCACCCTTCACTCCTACATTACTACTGTGATGGTCCTCCCTTCACTCCTACATTACTACTGTGATGGTCCACCCTTCACTCCTACATTACTACTGTGACGGTCCATCCTTCACTCCTACATTACTACTGTGATGGTCCATCCTTCACTCCTACATTACTACTGTGATGGTCCACCCTTCACTCCTACATTACTACTGTGATGGTCCACCCTTCACTCCTACATTACTACTGTGTGACGGTCCACCCTTCACTCCTACATTACTACTGTGACGGTCCACCCTTCACTCCTACATTACTACTGTGACGGTCCACCCTTCACTCCTACATTACTACTGTGATGGTCCATCCTTCACTCCTACATTACTACTGTGATGGTCCACCCTTCAACCCTACATTACTACTGTGATGGTCCACCCTTCACTCCTACATTACTACTGTGATGGTCCACCCTTCACTCCTACATTACTACTGTGATGGTCCACCCTTCACTCCTACATTACTACTGTGTGACGGTCCACCCTTCACTCCTACATTACTACTGTGACGGTCCACCCTTCACTCCTACATTACTACTGTGATGGTCCACCCTTCACTCCTACATTACTACTGTGATGGTCCACCCTTCACTCCTACATTACTACTGTGATGGCCCACCCTTCACTCCTACATTACTACTGTGACGGTCCACCCTTCATCCTACATTACTACTGTGATGGTCCACCCTTCACTCCTACATTACTACTGTGATGGTCCACCCTTCACTCCTACATTACTACTGTGATGGTCCACCCTTCACTCCTACATTACTACTGTGACGGTCCACCCTTCACTCCTACATTACTACTGTGATGGTCCACCCTTCACTCCTACATTACTACTGTGACGGTCCACCCTTCACTCCTACATTACTACTGTGACGGTCCGCCCTTCACTCCTACATTACTACTGTGATGGTCCACCCTTCAACCCTACATTACTACTGTGATGGTCCACCCTTCACTCCTACATTACTACTGTGATGGTCCACCCTTCACTCCTACATTACTACTGTGATGGTCCACCCTTCACTCCTACATTACTACTGTGTGACGGTCCACCCTTCACTCCTACATTACTACTGTGACGGTCCACCCTTCACTCCTACATTACTACTGTGATGGTCCACCCTTCACTCCTACATTACTACTGTGATGGCCCACCCTTCACTCCTACATTACTACTGTGACGGTCCACCCTTCATCCTACATTACTACTGTGACGGTCCACCCTTCACTCCTACATTACTACTGTGATGGTCCACCCTTCACTCCTACATTACTACTGTGATGGTCCACCCTTCACTCCTACATTACTACTGTGATGGCCCACCCTTCACTCCTACATTACTACTGTGACGGTCCACCCTTCATCCTACATTACTACTGTGATGGTCCACCCTTCACTCCTACATTACTACTGTGATGGTCCACCCTTCACTCCTACATTACTACTGTGATGGTCCACCCTTCACTCCTACATTACTACTGTGACGGTCCACCCTTCACTCCTACATTACTACTGTGATGGTCCACCCTTCACTCCTACATTACTACTGTGACGGTCCACCCTTCACTCCTACATTACTACTGTGACGGTCCGCCCTTCACTCCTACATTACTACTGTGATGGTCCATCCTTCACTCCTACATTACTACTGTGACGGTCCGCCCTTCACTCCTACATTACTACTGTGATGGTCCACCCTTCACTCCTACAATACTACTGTGATGGTCCATCCTTCACTCCTACCGTCCGTGTTCTGGCCCGATTTTAAACCTAATATGGTGTATCCCAAAATGGCTCCCTATTCCCTATGTAGTGCACAACTTTTGATGATATTAGTGCACTAGATAGTTAATAGGGCACCAATAGGGACGAGAACATTATTCCTGCGGTGAGAGAGAATAAATGACTGTAAACTTGTTAATATTTAATAGGGGCGTTGCGGTCCACAAATCTCTCTGAAATACATTAAATTCATCTTGTTGACGGTTGGAGTCCTTCCTGTCTCCTTCCTATCGCCGCCTCGCTTAAGGTCAGCGTGCATAAATTAACCTGGTCTTGCTGCTTACTGCTGAGACTGATCATGTCTGGGTTAGTGGCCCGTAATGATGACATGTGGCGCTTTGTGATGACACGTCCCCCTGGTAACCACTGTCTCTCCTCTGTGATGACACGTCCCCCTGGTAACCACTGTCTCTCTGTGATGACACGTCCCCCTGGTAACCACTGTCTCTCTGTGATGACACGTTCCCCTGGTTACCGCTGTCTCTCTATGATGACACGTCCCCCTGGTAACCACTGTCTCTCTGTGATGACACGTCCCCCTGGTAACCACTGTCTCTCTGTGATGACACGTCCCCCTGGTAACCACTGTCTCTCTGTGATGACACGTCCCCCTGGTAACCACTGTCTCTCTGTGATGACACGTCCCCCTGGTAACCACTGTCTCTCTGTGATGACACGTCCCCCTGGTAACCACTGTCTCTCTGTGATGACACGTCCCCCTGGTAACCGCTGTCTAATCCTTTGTGATGTCACTCCGCCAGCAGTGGGAAAGTGTTTGTGTCTCTCCTGCATCGCAAATGACATCCTGTTGCCTTTTTTAATAACCCTAACCCTTTTTTAATAGTGCCCAAATGGCCCAGGGTCAACAGTAGTACACTATCAAAAGGTACCATCTGGAACGTCTCTCTCCGCGGCTCTTCAGACGTGGTGGAGGGTCAAGCGAGAGGGAGGAGGAGGAGAGGTCGTCAGTGAAGTGGCTCGTTTCGGGCTTGCACTAGACACCGCTACTCGGGCTAATGACACCGCTGAAGGGAAAGGGGCCGTGACAGCAGGGCAGACGGACACACAGAGTTCAAACCTCTTCCTACATCGCATCGCTACTCAACTTCAATGTCCACTCCACTCAGCGCCGCAGACTACAACCCTCCCTCTCTCTGAACACGAGGAGATGAGAGACTTGTCTCTATGTCAAATGGCACCCTACTCCCTATTTTAGGGCACTAGGTTTGAGTAGGGCCCCATAGGGCTGTGTGGTGGTGGTAGTGCTCTATATAGGGGATAGAGTGCCTTCTGGGACGCAGACTCCTAAGCTTTAGTGAACACAGTGTTCCGTCTCGTGGTTTTCTCCTTTTGTCTTTGTCATTGTGTGGGTGTTGGAGCAATTCAAATGAACTCAGCTGTTACTCCATTCACACACACACACACACACACACACACACACACACCTGTGTTCATGAGGAGAAGGATGGATAGATCACCATAGTTACAGCTCCACTGAAGAGGGATCTGTCTTTGTTTTGATGAGTCTTCCTGAGACTTGTTTTTGACTAATTGTCGTGGAACAGGACACAGCCTTTCTCTGATTGGTTCACCGCCCGCAGAGCTGAAGTGGAGGACCGGCTTTTGTCTCAGTCCTGCTGACATGGATGGAAGGGGGGAGAGCTCTGTTCCTCAGTGAGGGATGATCCCTGTTACCCAGCTCCTCTCTCTCTCTCTCTCTCTCTCTCTCTCTCTCTCTCTCTCTCTCTCTCTCTCTGTCTCTCTCTCTCTCTGTCTCTCTCTCTGTCTCTCTCTCTCTCTGTCTCTCTCTCTCTCTCTCTCTGTCTCTCTCTCTCTCTGTCTCTCTCTGTCTCTCTCTCTGTCTCTCTCTCTCTCTGTCTCTCTCTCTCTCTGTCTCTCTCTCTCTCTGTCTCTCTCTCTCTCTCTCTCTCTCTCTCTCTCTCTCTCTCTCTCTGTCTCTCTCTCTCTCTGTCTCTCTCTCTCTCTCTCTCTCTCTGTCTCTCTCTCTCTCTCTCTCTGTCTCTCTCTCTCTCTCTCTCTCTCTCTCTCTCTCTCTCTCTGTCTCTTGGTGGTATGCTAACCAGTCTGTGCTGAATGAGACAGGTCTGGGGTCTGTGGTGAATGAGACAGGTCTGGGGTCTGTGGTGAATGAGACAGGTCTGGGGTCTGTGTTGAATGAGACAGGTCTGGGGTCTGTGTTGAATGAGACAGGTCTGGGGTCTGTGTTGAATGAGACAGGTCTGGGGTCTGTGCTGAATGAGACAGGTCTGGGGTCTGTGGTGAATGAGACAGGTCTGGGGTCTGTGTTGAATGAGACAGGTCTGGGGTCTGTGCTGAATGTTAATAAATATATTTATAATAAAATAATACTAATTAATATTGACAACAATCAGGATGTGCCAGTGGTGTAAATATAGATGGACAAACTCCATGCTTCAGTCTATGTATATTATATAGGGGTTTCATCAGCTGGGCGACAGCTCTTAGTGCCCATTGGCTACAAGAGTGGTCTAATATGGAAATCGATTTAACATCATGTTTTACCTAAATGTTATTTGGATAATTTCTGGAGATGGAAATTATATTTTAGATTGTGTCGTCATCAATGTTATTTGGGTAGGAGCCCGGACTCCATCATCAAGGGGACAGGAATTGGTTAAACTCTCAGTTTTAATACATGTACAGAATGATCCTCTTTCCCTAAAAGCATGATGGTCTTTCTGACTTGAAGAGGTTCACGTGGTGCCGGAATATCGATCTGTCAACCAGTTTGTCCTGGGATGATATTTAGTTGAGCTTTAAGGTGTATTGACACACCATCCACATTGTCATTAATCACTGCACCAGGCCCTTCTCCTTGACCTGATTCAGGGCCCGAGGAAATAAAACAATTCAACGCCTCCTGTTATGTCAGAAGTCCTCTGTTTCTTTAATGAAACATCAATATTGTAATTAGCGTATTTTCCTTCATGTGCGTCATTAAATGTAGATTCACATTCTGCTCTGTTCTGTCCGCTCCTCTCCTCTCCCCTCCCCTCTCCTCTCCCCTCTCCTCTCCTCTCCTCTAATCTCCTTTCCTCTCCTCTCCTCTCCTCTCCTCTCCTCTCCTCTCCTCTCCTCTCCTCTCCTCTCCTCTCCTCTCCTCTCCTCTCCTCTCCTCTCCTCTCCTCTCCTCTCCTCTCCTCTCCTCTCCTCTCCTCTCCTCTCCTCTCCTCTCCCCTCCCCTCCCCTCCCCTCCCCTCCCCTCCCCTCCCCTCCCCTCTCCTCTCCTCTCCTCTCCTCTCCTCTATTTCCCATTTCTATTTCTGTGGACATAATTGCCGCTGCTCTCCATATATCAGGTTGTCAGAATCAGACTTAAAGACCTCCGGGGCTGAAAGGGACAGAGCTCACACTGTGGCATCACGTCTGATAGGGACAGAGCTCACACTGCCATCACGTCTGAAAGGGACAGAGCTCACACTGTGCCATCACGTCTGAAAGGGACAGAGCTCACACTGCCATCACGTCTGAAAGGGACAGAGCTCACACTGTGCCATAACGTCTGAAAGGGACAGAGCTCACACTGCCATCACGTCTGAAAGGGACAGAGCTCACACTGTGCCATCACGTCTGAAAGGGACATAGCTCACACTGTGCCATCACGTCTGAAAGGGACAGCGCTCACACTGTGCCATCACGTCTGAAAGGGACAGCGCTCACACTGTGCCATCACGTCTGAAAGGGACAGAGCTCACACTGTGCCATCACGTCTGAAAGGGACAGAGCTCACACTGCCGTCACGTTTGTTGTTGAAGGTTTGAAGCGCCGGGGTAAATCCTCTGTGAGAAGTTGAAAGTGACATGAAAGAAGTATGGATCAGCCTCCTAGCAGGCAGGATTATGTCTGTCTGTACTTCCTGTCTGTCCTCCCCTCAGCTCTGAAACCCTCTGAATCACACATGATATTCCCGCTCAAACAGCCTAAGCTATGTGTAATAAACAACTTAAGAGAAATAACAGCTTTGGGAATTCGTCTATTTTCTCCTCGATTTTAGACGAGGGAATAGCATTATTATTATTAGACGTGTCGCCCCACAGGGGGATTGAGGGGCTAAAAGGAGAGAGAGGTTTTTCTTGTTTTTCTTTTGAAGGAGATGTGATTTTAAAATGGACTTCCGATCAGCCCTGTTTTAGTCCATTCAGTGTTTCGACTATCGGTTCCGTCGGGAGGAGTTCTCCTTCCGCCTGTCTGAATGTGCTGACGGTTTTTAATAGGTTATAAAAAACACACACAGGCCAGCCACTCCAGGGACGTTTGGCTTTCATCGCGTTTTTTAGCATGGCGTCCCAGCTCTCTAGTCTAGTATGGATCCAGCTCTCTAGTCTAGTATGGATCCAGCTCTCTAGTCTAGTATGGATCCAGCTCTCTAGTCTAGTATGGATCCAGCTCTCTAGTCTAGTATGGATCCAGCTCTCTAGTCTAGTATGGATCCAGCTCTCTAGTCTAGTATGGATTCAGCTCTCTAGTCTAGTATGCATCCAGCTCTCTAGTCTAGTATGGATCCAGCTCTCTAGTCTAGTATGGATCCAGCTCTCTAGTCTAGTATGGATCCAGCTCTCTAGTCTAGTAAGGATCCAGCTCTCTAGTCTAGTATGGATCCAGCTCTCTAGTCTAGTATGGATCCAGCTCTCTAGTCTAGTATGGATCCAGCTCTCTAGTCTAGTATGGATCCAGCTCTCTAGTCTAGTATGGATCCAGCTCTCTAGTCTAGTATGGATCCAGCTCTCTAGTCTAGTCTGGATAGGTAGGTAGGGCTTGTGTCCCAAATGGAACCTTTCTGTTCTGTGTAGTGCACTCGTTGAGACCAGATACAGTTATCATCTAGTCCAGTTGTTCCCAAGCAGGGGGTACTCGGGGGTACTTGGTCTATCCTCAGGGGGTACCAGGATCCCTGGGGGTACTTGGTCTATCTACACAGGTACTAGGATCCCTGGGGGTACTTGGTCTATCTACACGGGTACTAGGATCCCTGGGGGTACTTGGTCTATCTACACGGGTACTAGGATCCCTCGGGGTACTTGGTCTATCTATAGGGGGTACTAGGATCCCTGGAGGTACCTGGCCTATCCTCAGGGGGTACTAGGATCCCTGGGGGTACTTGGTCTATCCTCAGGGGGTACTTGAAGACTCATGAGACCGTAGGGTTCCTGGTAAAATCCACATGAGGGGGAACATCAGGGGTACTCTGGGCAGAGCAGAATTCAGTTGGTGGTACAGTAGCCTCTGGTCTCGTCCATTCAGTGACCAATAGATGAGTTTTAAAACGACCACTTTGGATAAAAATAGGTATATTTATTTATGAGCTGTTTTTCCTTCTCCCCCCAGCTGGGTGCAGAGCTTTGGCCACGAGGGTCTGGGACTGCTGCTAGACATTCTGGAGAAGCTGCTTCACAAGAAACAGTAAGGACACACACACCGTATGCTCACACACACACACACACACACACACACACACACACACACACACACACACACGGGCGGATAAACACACAGACACACACACACACACACACACACACACACACACACACAGACACACAGATGAACACACACACACACACGGGCGGATGAACGCACACACACACACACACACGGGCGGATGAACGCACACATACACACACACACACGGGCGGATGAACGCACACACACACACACACACGGGCGGATGAACGCACACACACACACACACACACGGGCGGATGAACGCGCAAACACACTGACTGCATTTACTCAATGTAGAAACATCACATGTTCAATATAAATGTTCATCTCATCTCTACTCCATTTCTCTCCCTTCCTCTACCTCTCTCCTGCGCCCTCTCTCTACCTCCCTCTACCTCTCTCTCTCTACCTCCCTCTACCTCCTCCTCCCTCCCTCTACCTCCCTCTCCCTCTACCTCCTTCTCCCTCCCTCTACCACTACCTCCCTCTACCTCCTTCTCCCTCCCTCTACCTCCCTCTCCCTCCTTCTACCTCCCTCTCTCTACCTCCTTCTACCTCCCTCTACCTCCCTCTCCCTCCCTCTCCCTCCCTCTACCTCTACCTCCTTCTACCTCCCTCCCTCTACCTCCCTCTACCTCCCTCTACCTCCCTCTACCTCCCTCTCCCTCCTTCTACCTCCCTCTCTCTACCTCCTTCTACCTCCCTCTCTCTACCTCCTTCTACCTCCCTCTACCTCTACCTCCTTCTACCTCCATCTACCTCCCTCCCTCTACCTCCTTCTACCCTCTCTACCTCCCTCTCTCTACCTCTACCTCCCTCTACCTCTACCTCCCTCTACCTCCCTCTACCTCCCTCTACCTCCCTCTACCTCTCTCTACCTCCCTCTACCTCCCTCTACCTCCCTCTACCTCCCTCTACCTCTACCTCCCTCTACCTCCCTCTACCTCTCTCTACCTCCCTCTACCTCCCTCTACCTCCCTCTACCTCCCTCTACCTCCCTCTACCTCTCTCTACCTCTCTCTACCTCTCTACCTCTCTCTACCTCTACCTCTTGCTTACCTCTGTCTCTCTCTCTACTCTCAATTCAATTCAAGGGGCTTTATTGGCATGGGAAACGTGTTAACATTGCCAAAGCAAGTGCTGACTCTCTCTGTCTGTTGTCTCTGTAGCCAGGATAAACCTGACAAGAAGCTACTCTCTCTGTCTGTTGTCTCTGTAGCCAGGATAAACCTGACAAGAAGAGCCAGCATAAAGTCATCCAGTGCCTCAAAGCCTTCATGAACAACAAGGTAATGTAGCTAATCCTTCATGAACAACAAGGTAATGTAGCTAATCCTTCATGAAAAACAAGGTAATGTAGCTAATCCTTCATGGACAACAAGGTAATGTAGCTAATCCTTCATGGACAACAAGGTAATGTAGCTAATCCTTCATGAACAACAAGGTAATGTAGCTAATCCTTCATGGACAACGAGGTAATGTATATAATCATTCATGAACAACAATGTAATGTCGGGGAGAGGATGAATGTGTGGGAATGTGTCCCACTGCTGAATTGGTTCTGGTACTTCCTGTCCCTTCTGGGAGAGGAGAAATGTGTCCCACTGCTGAATTGGTTCTGGTACTTCCTGTCCCTTCTGGGAGAGAAGAAATGTGTCCCACTGCTGAATTGGTTCTGGTACTTCCTGTCCCTTCTGGGAGAGGAGAAATGTGTCCCACTGCTGAATTGGTTCTGGTGCTTCCTGTCCTTTCTGGGAGAGGAGGAATGTGTCCCACTGCTGAATTGGTTCTGGTACTTCCTGTCCCTTCTGGGAGAGGAGAAATGTGTCCCACTGCTGAATTGGTTCTGGTACTTCCTGTCCCTTCTGGGAGAGGAGGAATGTGTCCCACTGCTGAATTGGTTCTGGTACTTCCTGTCCCTTCTGGGAGAGGAGGAATGTGTCCCACTGCTGAGTTGGTTCTGGTACTTCCTGTCCTTTCTGGGAGAGGAGAAATGTGTCCCACTGCTGAATTGGTTCTGGTACTTCCTGTCTCTTCTGGGAGAGGAGAAATGTGTCCCACTGCTGAGTTGGTTCTGGTACTTCCTGTCTCTTCTGGGAGAGGAGAAATGTGTCCCACTGCTGAATTGGTTCTGCTACTTCCTGTCTCTTCTGGGAGAGGAGAAATGTGTCCCACTGCTGAATTGGTTCTGGTACTTCCTGTCCCTTCTGGGAGAGGAGAAATGTGTCCAACTGCTGAATTGGTTCTGGTACTTCCTGTCCCTTCTGGGAGAGGGGAAATGTGTCCCACTGCTGAATTGGTTCTGGTACTTCCTGTCCCTTCTGGGAGAGGAGAAATGTGTCCCACTGCTGAATTGGTTCTGGTACTTCCTGTCCCTTCTGGGAGAGGAGAAATGTGTCCAACTGCTGAATTGGTTCTGGTACTTCCTGTCCCTTCTGGGAGAGGGGAAATGTGTCCCACTGCTGAATTGGTTCTGGTACTTCCTGTCCCTTCTGGGAGAGGAGGAATGTGTCCCACTGCTGAATTGGTTCTGGTACTTCCTGTCCCTTCTGGGAGAGGAGAAATGTGTCCCACTGCTGAATTGGTTCTGGTACTTCCTGTCCCTTCTGGGAGAGGAGAAATGTGTCCCACTGCTGAATTGGTTCTGGTACTTCCTGTCCCTTCTGGGAGAGGAGGAACGTGTCCCACTGCTGAGTTGGTTCTGGTACTTCCTGTCCCTTCTGGGAGTATTCAGACTCTTTTACCTATTTCACGTTTTGTTGTTAAAACCTACATTCAAAATGGCTTAAATAAAATATCTCACCCATCTATACACAATACACCATAGTAACAAAGTGAACATTTCTAGGTAAATGTTCGCACATTTATTGAACATGAAATACAGGAAGTGTTTTTACGTAAGTGTTCACACCCCTGAGTCGATACGTTGTGGAAACACATTCGGCAGCCATTTGCCTCTTTCTGGGTCAAGTCTTGGAGATGTTTTCACACCTGGTGAATGCAACGTTCTTCCAGCTCTGTCAAATGGGCGGTTGTTCATCGCTAGGTTTGGCCACAGATTTTCAAGTAGATTCACAGTGGGTTCAGAAAGTATTCAGACCCCCTTGATTTTTTCCCACATTTTGTTACGTTACAGCCTCATTCTAAAATGGATTAAATAGATTTTTTCCCCCTCATCAATCTACACACAATTCCTCATAATGAATGTAAAAATAGGTTTTTAGAGTTGTTTTGCTAATTTATTAAGAATTTAATACAAAATATCACATTTGCATAAGTATTCAGACCCTTTACATTCAGAGACTTGTCCCGATGCCACTCCTGTGTTGTCTTGGCTGTGTGCTTAGGGTCGTTGTCCTGTTGGAAGGTGAACCTTCACCCCAGTCTGAGGTCCTGAGGGCAATGGAGCAGGTTTTCATCAAGGATCTCTCTGTTCTTTGCTCCGTTCATCTTTACCTCCATCATGACTAGTCTCCCAGTTCCCCACAGCATGATGCTGCCACCACCATGCTTCACCGTAGGGATGTTGCCAGGTTTCCTTCATCCTGACTAGTCTCCCAGTCCCACACAGCATGATGCTGCCACCACCATGCTTCACCGTAGGGATGTTGCCAGGTTTCCTTCATCCTGACTAGTCTCCCAGTCCCACACAGCATGATGCTGCCACCACCATGCTTCACCGTAGGGATGTTGCCAGGTTTCCTTCATCCTGACTAGTCTCCCAGTCCCACACAGCATGATGCTGCCACCACCATGCTTCACGAAAAAAGGTCAACCTGGACGAGAGTCATGACGACCAAGACGTCAACCTGGACGAGAGTCACGACGACCAAGACGTCAACCTGGACGAGAGTCACGACGACCAAGACGTCAACCTGGACGAGAGTCACGACGACCAAGACGTCAACCTGGACGAGAGTCACGACGACCAAGACGTCAACCTGGACGAGAGTCACGACGACCAAGACGTCAACCTGGACGAGAGTCACGACGACCAAGACGTCAACCTGGACGAGAGTCACGACGACCAAGACGTCAACCTGGACGAGAGTCACGACGTCAACCTGGACGAGAGTCACGACGTCGACCTGGACGAGAGTCACGACGTCGACCTGGACGAGAGTCACGACGTCGACCTGGACGAGAGTCACGACGTCGACCTGGACGAGAGTCACGACGTCGACCTGGACGAGAGTCACGACGTCGACCTGGACGAGAGTCACGACGTCGACCTGGACGAGAGTCACGACGACCAAGACGTCGACCTGGACGAGAGTCACAACGTCGACCTGGACGAGAGTCACGACGTCGACCTGGACGAGAGTCACGACGACCAAGACGTCGACCTGGACGAGAGTCACAACGTCGACCTGGACGAGAGTCACGACGTCGACCTGGACGAGAGTCACGACGTCGACCTGGACGAGAGTCACGGCGTCGACCTGGACGAGAGTCACGACGACCAAGACGTCGACCTGGACGAGAGTCACAACGTCGACCTGGACGAGAGTCACGACGTCGACCTGGACGAGAGTCACGGCGTCGACCTGGACGAGAGTCACGACGACCAAGACGTCGACCTGGACGAGAGTCACAACGTCGACCTGGACGAGAGTCACGACGTCGACCTGGACGAGAGTCACGACGACCAAGACGTCGACCTGGACGAGAGTCACAACGTCGACCTGGACGAGAGTCACGACGTCGACCTGGACGAGAGTCACGACGACCAAGGCGTCGACCTGGACGAGAGTCACGACGACCAAGACGTCGACCTGGACGAGAGTCACGACGTCGACCTGGACGAGAGTCACGACGACCAAGACGTCGACCTGGACGAGAGTCACGACGACCAAGACGTCGACCTGGACGAGAGTCACAACGTCGACCTGGACGAGAGTCACGACGTCGACCTGGACGAGAGTCACGACGTCGACCTGGACGAGAGTCACGGCGTCGACCTGGACGAGAGTCACGACGACCAAGACGTCGACCTGGACGAGAGTCACAACGTCGACCTGGACGAGAGTCACGACGTCGACCTGGACGAGAGTCACGGCGTCGACCTGGACGAGAGTCACGACGACCAAGACGTCGACCTGGACGAGAGTCACAACGTCGACCTGGACGAGAGTCACGACGACGACCTGGACGAGAGTCACGACGACCAAGACGTCGACCTGGACGAGAGTCACAACGTCGACCTGGACGAGAGTCACGACGTCGACCTGGACGAGAGTCACGACGACCAAGGCGTCGACCTGGACGAGAGTCACGACGACCAAGACGTCGACCTGGACGAGAGTCACGACGTCGACCTGGACGAGAGTCACGACGACCAAGACGTCGACCTGGACGAGAGTCACGACGTCGACCTGGACGAGAGTCACGACGACCAAGACGTCGACCTGGACGAGAGTCACGACGACCAAGACGTCGACCTGGACGAGAGTCACGACGACCAAGACGTCGACCTGGACGAGAGTCACGACGACCAAGGCGTCGACCTGGACGAGAGTCACGACGACCAAGGCGTCGACCTGGACGAGAGTCACGACGACCAAGACGTCGACCTGGACGAGAGTCACAACGTCGACCTGGACGAGAGTCACGACGTCGACCTGGACGAGAGTCAACCTGCGTATTTTATTCCTCTTGTTTTACTATTGTAATTGTATTTTATATATTTTTTAACTCTATCGTTGGAAAGATGCTCGTCAGAAAGTATCTCGCGGTAAAGTCCAGACCCGTTGTCTTTTAGCGCGTGTGACAGATGAAACTGGACCAGACCCGTTGTCTTTTAGCGCGTGTGACAGATGAAACTGGATCAGACCCGTTGTCTTTTAGCGCGTGTGACAGATGAAACTGGATCAGACCCGTTGTCTTTTAGCGCGTGTGACAGATGAAACTGGATCAGACCCGTTGTCTTTTAGCGCGTGTGACAGATGAAACTGGATCAGACCCGTTGTCTTTTAGCGCGTGTGACAGATGAAACTGGACCAGACCCGTTGTCTTTTAGCGCGTGTGACAGATGAAACTGGACCAGACCCGTTGTCTTTTAGCGCGTGTGACAGATGAAACTGGATCAGACCCGTTGTCTTTTAGCGCGTGTGACAGATGAAACTGGACCAGACCCGTTGTCTTTTAGCGCGTGTGACAGATGAAACTGGATCAGACCCGTTGTCTTTTAGCGCGTGTGACAGATGAAACTGGATCAGACCCGTTGTCTTTTAGCGCGTGTGACAGATGAAACTGGATCAGACCCGTTGTCTTTTAGCGCGTGTGACAGATGAAACTGGATCAGACCCGTTGTCTTTTAGCGCGTGTGACAGATGAAACTGGACCAGACCCGTTGTCTTTTAGCGCGTGTGACAGATGAAACTGGACCAGACCCGTTGTCTTTTAGCGCGTGTGACAGATGAAACTGGATCAGACCCGTTGTCTTTTAGCGCGTGTGACAGATGAAACTGGATCAGACCCGTTGTCTTTTAGCGCGTGTGACAGATGAAACTGGATCAGACCCGTTGTCTTTTAGCGCGTGTGACAGATGAAACTGGATCTGATTTGTTTTATTGGAAACGTGTGTAGCCTGAATGTCTTGACTTTAAATGATCATAAATGCCGTTTTGGGATGCAGCCCGACCTCATCCTCTCGGAGAGGAGGTGTCGTTGTGTGGAGCTGAAGCCCAGTGGAGCTCGTCTGGCACACCACTCCTCCTCTCCTCTCGTTGTAAGGTCTTGTGTAATCCTGTTTCCACAACAGGTGCAGAGCGCCTCTTTTACCCACCGGCACTGACTCACAGACCTTGCCCTCGCCTCCTGCTGCATCTTGGGATACGTCTCGCCCACAGCGCCTGCGGAGGCTGCCAGACAGGTGTTCCAAACCAGCTGTCAGTAGTGCCTTTCCCCCTCCCTCTCTTCCTCCCTCCCTCTCTCTTCCTCCTTCCCTCTCTTCCTCCTTCTCCTCCTCCCTCTCTCCCTCTTCCTCCATCCCTCCCTCTTCCTCCTTCCCTCTCTTCCTCCTTCCCTCCCTCCTCCTCCTTCGCTCTCTTGCTCCTTCCCTGCCCTCCTCCTTCCATCTCTCCCCTCCTCCTTCCCTCCCTCTCTTCTTCCCTCCCTCTCTTCCTCCTTCCCTCCCTCTTCCTCCATTCCTCCCTCCCTCTTCCTCCCTCCCTCCCTCTTCCTCCTTCCCTCCCCTCCTCCTTCCATCTCTCCCCTCTTCCTTCCCTCCCTCTCTTCTTCCCTCCCTCTCTTCCTCCTTCCTCCCTCCCTCTCTTCCTCCTTCCCTCCCTCTTCCTCCTTCCCTCCCTCTTCCTCCTTCCCTCCCTCTTCCTCCTTCCATCTCTCCCCTCCTCCTTCCCTCCCTCTCTTCTTCCCTCCCTCTCTTCCTCCCTCCCTCTCTTCCTGCTTCCTCTCTTCCTCCTTCCTTCCCTCCCTCTCTTCCTCCTTCCCCCCCTCAGCTTCTTGATATGCCACACCTGTCAGGTGGATGGATTATCTTGGCTAAGGAGAAATGCTCACTAACAGGAACATTTCTGGGATATTTTATTTCAGCTCGTGAAACATGGGACTGACTCTTTACAGGTTGCGTTTATATATTTTTTCAGTGCTTATGGAAAAAGCCATTTTGAATCAACAGGCCGGGCTGGCGTCAGCAACTGGCCAGACGCGAGTATCACCAGTGTTCCACTACATTCTCTTTCTCGCTAAATGAAACGAGGAGGAACACCTTCTCTCCTTCCCTCCCTTCTCTCCTTCCCTTCATCCCTTCTCTCCTTCCCTTCATTCCTTCTCTCCTTCCCTCCCTTCTCTCCTTCCCTCCCTTCTCTCCTTCCCTCCCTTCTCTCCTTCCCTTCATCCCTTCTCTCCTTCCCTTCATCCCTTCTCTCCTTCCCTTCATCCCTTCTCTCCTTCCCTCCCTTCTCTCCTTCCCTTCATCCCTTCTCTCCTCCCCTCCCTTCTCTCCTTCCCTTCATCCCTTCTCTCCTTCCCTTCCTCCCTTCTCTCCTTCCCTCCCTTCTCTCCTTCCCTTCATCCCTTCTCTCCTTCCCTTCATCCCTTCTCTCCTTCCCTTCATCCCTTCTCTCCTCACCTCCCTTCTCTCCTTCCCTTCATCCCTTCTCTCCTTCCCTTCATCCCTTCTCTCCTTCCCTCCCTTCTCTCCTCCCCTTCATCCCTTCTCTCCTTCCCTTCATCCCTTCTCTCCTTCCCTTCATCCCTTCTCTCCTTCCCTCCCTTCTCTCCTTCCCTTCATTCCTCCCTTCTCTCCTCCCCTCCCTTCTCTCCTTCCCTTCATCCCTTCTCTCCTCCCCTTCATCCCTTCTCTCCTTCCCTCCCTTCTCTCCTTCCCTTCATCCCTTCTCTCCTTCCCTTCATCCCTTCTCTCCTTCCCTTCATTCCTCCCTTCTCTCCTCCCCTCCCTTCTCTCCTCCCCTTCCTTCTCTCCTCCCCTTCCTTCTCTCCTTCCCTTCCTTCTCTCCTTCCCTTCATCCCTTCTCTCCTTCCCTTCATCCCTTCTCTCCTTCCCTTCATCCCTTCTCTCCTTCCCTCCCTTCTCTCCTT
>NW_027258024.1:105000-110000 GCF_045791955.1 Oncorhynchus clarkii lewisi
TGGGACGATACAATATACTGTTACAAAATCGGTTACAACACACACACACACACACACACAGAGACACACACACACAGACACACACACACACACACACACACACACACACACACACACACACACACACACACAATAACAAAAGGTGTTGTTAATTATGTTCTGTTTCTCTGTGTTAATGATGTCTTCATAGACAGCTTCTGTTGTTGTGTTGGGATGTTATAACCGGTCTGACTGTTCTCCAGGCTATGAGACAACATCAGGAGAGAGAAACACTCGTTCTCGTGTTGTCTGACTGTTCTCCAGGCTATGAGACGTCATCAGGAGAGAGAAACACTCGTCCTCGTGTTGTTACCCTGTTCTCCAGGCTATGAGACGTCATCAGGAGAGAGAAACAGTCGTTCTCGTGTTGTCTGACTGTTCTCCAGGCTATGAGACTTCATCAGGAGAGAGAAACACTCGTTCTCGTGTTGTCTGACTGTTCTCCAGGCTATGAGACGTCATCAGGAGAGAGAAACAGTCGTTCTCGTGTTGTCTGACTGTTCTCCAGGCTATGAGACTTCATCAGGAGAGAGAAACACTCGTCCTCGTGTTGTCTGACTGTTCTCCAGGCTATGAGACGTCATCAGGAGAGAGAAACACTCGTTCTCGTGTTGTCTGACTGTTCTCCAGGCTATGAGACGACATCAGGAGAGAGAAACACTCGTCCTCGTGTTGTCTGACTGTTCTCCAGGCTATGAGACTTCATCAGGAGAGAGAAACACTCGTCCTCGTGTTGTCTGACTGTTCTCCAGGCTATGAGACGTCATCAGGAGAGAGAAACACTCGTTCTCGTGTTGTCTGACTGTTCTCCAGGCTATGAGACGTCATCAGGAGAGAGAAACACTCGTCCTCGTGTTGTTACCCTGTTCTCCAGGCTATGAGACGTCATCAGGAGAGAGAAACAGTCGTTCTCG
The DNA here is from genome assembly GCF_045791955.1 of Oncorhynchus clarkii lewisi. Classification (NCBI taxonomy): domain Eukaryota; kingdom Metazoa; phylum Chordata; class Actinopteri; order Salmoniformes; family Salmonidae; genus Oncorhynchus; species Oncorhynchus clarkii. The sequence continues at coordinate 105,954 of NW_027258024.1, forward strand.
TGTTGTCTGACTGTTCTCCAGGCTATGAGACGTCATCAGGAGAGAGAAACACTCGTTCTCGTGTTGTCTGACTGTTGGATATCATTTTGGGGCCTGGTTTGCCTTTTTTACCCAGATACCACTGGGAAATAATTAACTTTTATCTCGGAAACCGCTGTGTTAAACCCCGTACAGTAGACCTGTGTGGGTGGCGATGTCTTTACATTCCAGTTTTAATGATGACTGTGTTATCTGCTGTGTTAAACCCCGTACAGTAGACCTGTGTGGGTGGCGATGTCTTTACATTCCAGTTTTAATGATGACTGTGTTATCTGCTGTGTTAAACCCCGTACAGTAGACCTGTGTGGGGATGTCTTTACATTCCAGTTTTAATGATGACTGTGTTATCTGCTGTGTTAAACCCCGTACAGTAGACCTGTGTGGGTGGCGATGTCTTTACATTCCAGTTTTAATGATGGCTGTGTTATCTGCTGTGTTAAACCCCGTACAGTAGACCTGTGTGGGTGGCGATGTCTTTACATTCCAGTTTTAATGATGGCTGTGTTATCTGCTGTGTTAAACCCCGTACAGTAGACCTGTGTGGGTGGCGATGTCTTTACATTCCAGTTTTAATGATGGCTGTGTTATCTGCTGTGTTAAACCCCGTACAGTAGACCTGTGTGGGTGGCGATGTCTTTACATTCCAGTTTTAATGATGGCTGTGTTATCTGCTGTGTTAAACCCCGTACAGTAGACCTGTGTGGGTGGCGATGTCTTTACATTCCAGTTTTAATGATGACTGTGTTATCTGCTGTGTTAAACCCCGTACAGTAGACCTGTGTGGGTGGCGATGTCTTTACATTCCAGTTTTAATGATGACTGTGTTATCTGCTGTGTTAAACCCCGTACAGTAGACCTGTGTGGGTGGCGATGTCTTTACATTCCAGTTTTAATGATGGCTGTGTTATCTGCTGTGTTAAACCCCGTACAGTAGACCTGTGTGGGTGACGATGTCTTTACATTCCAGTTTTAATGATGGCTGTGTTATCTGCTGTGTTAAACCCCGTACAGTAGACCTGTGTGGGTGGCGATGTCTTGACATTCCAGTTTTAATGATGACTGTGTTATCTGCTGTGTTAAACCCCGTACAGTAGACCTGTGTGGGTGGCGATGTCTTTACATTCCAGTTTTAATGATGGCTGTGTTATCTGCTGTGTTAAACCCCGTACAGTAGACCTGTGTGGGTGACGATGTCTTTACATTCCAGTTTTAATGATGGCTGTGTTATCTGCTGTGTTAAACCCCGTACAGTAGACCTGTGTGGGTGGCGATGTCTTGACATTCCAGTTTTAATGATGACTGTGTTATCTGCTGTGTTAAACCCCGTACAGTAGACCTGTGTGGGTGGCGATGTCTTTACATTCCAGTTTTAATGATGGCTGTGTTATCTGCTGTGTTAAACCCCGTACAGTAGACCTGTGTGGGTGGCGATGTCTTGACATTCCAGTTTTAATGATGGCTGTGTTATCTGCTGTGTTAAACCCCGTACAGTAGACCTGTGTGGGTGGCGATGTCTTGACATTCCAGTTTTAATGATGGCTGTGTTATCTGCTGTGTTAAACCCCGTACAGTAGACCTGTGTGGGTGGCGATGTCTTGACATTCCAGTTTTAATGATGGCTGTGTTATCTGCTGTGTTAAACCCCGTACAGTAGACCTGTGTGGGTGGCGATGTCTTGACATTCCAGTTTTAATGATGGCTGTGTTATCTGCTGTGTTAAACCCCGTACAGTAGACCTGTGTGGGTGGCGATGTCTTTACATTCCAGTTTTAATGATGGCTGTGTTATCTGCTGTGTTAAACCCCGTACAGTAGACCTGTGTGGGTGGCGATGTCTTGACATTCCAGTTTTAATGATGGTTGTGTTATCTGCTGTGTTAAACCCCGTACAGTAGACCTGTGTGGGTGGCGATGTCTTTACATTCCAGTTTTAATGATGGCTGTGTTATCTGCTGTGTTAAACCCCGTACAGTAGACCTGTGTGGGTGGCGATGTCTTTACATTCCAGTTTTAATGATGGCTGTGTTATCTGCTGTGTTAAACCCCGTACAGTAGACCTGTGTGGGTGGCGATGTCTTTACATTCCAGTTTTAATGATGGCTGTGTTATCTGCTGTGTTAAACCCCGTACAGTAGACCTGTGTGGGTGACGATGTCTTTACATTCCAGTTTTAATGATGACTGTGTTATCTGCTGTGTTAAACCCCGTACAGTAGACCTGTGTGGGTGGCGATGTCTTTACATTCCAGTTTTAATGATGGCTGTGTTATCTGCTGTGTTAAACCCCGTACAGTAGACCTGTGTGGGTGGCGATGTCTTGACATTCCAGTTTTAATGATGGCTGTGTTATCTGCTGTGTTAAACCCCGTACAGTAGACCTGTGTGGGTGGCGATGTCTTTACATTCCAGTTTTAATGATGGCTGTGTTATCTGCTGTGTTAAACCCCGTACAGTAGACCTGTGTGGGTGACGATGTCTTTACATTCCAGTTTTAATGATGACTGTGTTATCTGCTGTGTTAAACCCCGTACAGTAGACCTGTGTGGGTGGCGATGTCTTTACATTCCAGTTTTAATGATGGCTGTGTTATCTGCTGTGTTAAACCCCGTACAGTAGACCTGTGTGGGTGGCGATGTCTTTACATTCCAGTTTTAATGATGGCTGTGTTATCTGCTGTGTTAAACCCCGTACAGTAGACCTGTGTGGGTGGTGATGTCTTTACATTCCAGTTTTAATGATGGCTGTGTTATCTGCTGTGTTAAACCCCGTACAGTAGACCTGTGTGGGTGGCGATGTCTTTACATTCCAGTTTTAATGATGGCTGTGTTATCTGCTGTGTTAAACCATGTGTTTTAATGATGGCTGTGTTATCTTTATGGTGTGAAGAGTCTATCTAACATGTCTGGTTCTAGTATGGTTCTAGTATGGTGTTTAGAGTCTATCTAACGTGTGATCTGTTGTCTGGTTCTAGTATGGTGTGGAGAGTCTATCCAACATGTTGTCTGGTTCTAGTATGGTGTGGAGAGTCTATCTAACATGTTGTCTGTTGTCTGGTTCTAGTATGGTGTGGAGAGTCTATCTAACATGTTGTCTGTTGTCTGGTTCTAGTATGGTGTGGAGAGTCTATCTAACATGTTGTCTGGTTCTAGTATGGTGTGGAGAGTCTATCTAACATGTTGTCTGTTGTCTGGTTCTACTATGGTGTGGAGAGTCTATCTAACATGTTTTCTGGTTCTAGTATGGTGTGGAGAGTCTATCTAACATGATGTCTGTTGTCTGGTTCTAGTATGGTTCTAGTATGGGTTGGAGAGTCTATCTAACATGTTGTCTGGTTCTAGTATGGTGTGGAGAGTCTATCTAACATGTTGTCTGGTTCTAGTATGGTGTGGAGAGTCTATCTAACATGTTGTCTGGTTCTAGTATGGTGTGGAGAGTCTATCTAACATGTGATCTGTTGTCTGGTTCTAGTATGGGTTGGAGAGTCTATCTAACATGTGATCTGTTGTCTGGTTCTAGTATGGGTTGGAGCGTATCCTGTCAGAGGAGAAGTGTCTGACCCTGTTGGCCCGAGCTATCGACCCCACCCAGCCCGCCATGATGACCGACGTGGTCAAGCTGCTGTCAGCCATCTGCATTGTGGGCGAGGAGAACACGTACGTCCCCATCCCGGCTTCACTCTGCCCTCACATGACTTCCTCTAGCTGTCCTCTGTTCTCCTCCACCTGTCCTCCATCACCCATGTTATCTATCCCCTGTTCTCCTTCACCTGTCCTCCATCACCCATGTTATCTATCCCCTGTTCTCCTCCATCACCCATGTTATCTATCCCCTGTTCTCCTTCACCTGTCCTCCATCACCCATGTTATCTATCCTCTGTTCTCCTCCATCACCCATGTTATCTATCCCCTGTTCTCCTCCACCTGTCCACCATCACCCATGTTATCTATCCCCTGTTCTCCTTCACCTGTCCTCCATCACCCATGTTATCTATCCTCTGTTCTCCTCCATCA
>NW_027258024.1:130000-135000 GCF_045791955.1 Oncorhynchus clarkii lewisi
CAGTAGAGATAGTACCTACCCCTCATACAATAGAGAGAGTACCTACCCCTCATACAATAGAGAGAGTACCTACCCCTCATACAATAGAGATAGTACTTACCCCTCATACAATAGAGATAGTACTTACCCCTCATACAATAGAGAGAGTACCTACCCTCATACAATAGAGAGTACTTACCCCTCATACAATAGAGATAGTACTTACCCCTCATACAGTAGAGATAGTACCTACCCCTCATACAATAGAGATAGTACTAATACAATAGAGATATTACTTACCCCTCATACAATAGAGATAGTACCTACCCCTCATACAGTAGAGATAGTACCTACCCCTCATACAGTAGAGATAGTACCTACCCCTCATACAATAGAGAGAGTACCTACCCCTCATACAATAGAGAGAGTACCTACCCCTCATACAATAGAGATAGTACTTACCCCTCATACAATAGAGATAGTACTTACCCCTCATACAATAGAGAGAGTACCTACCCTCATACAATAGAGAGTACTTACCCCTCATACAATAGAGAGAGTACCTACCCCTCATACAATAGAGATAGTACCTACCCCTCATACAATAGAGAGTACCTACCCCTCATACAATAGAGAGAGTACCTACCCCTCATACAATAGATATAGTACCTACCCCTCATACAATAGAGATACTACTTACCCCTCATACAATAGCGATAGTACTCATACAATAGATATATTACTAATACAATAGAGATGGTACCTACCCCTCATACAATAGAGATATTACTCATACAATAGATATATTACTAATACAATAGAGATAGTACTTACCCCTCATACAATAGAGATAGTACCTACCCCTCATACAATAGAGATCGTACTTACCCCTCAAACAATATAGTACCTACCCCTCATACAATAGAGATAGTACCTACCCCTCATACAATAGAGAGAGTACCTACCCCTCATACAATAGAGATAGTACCTACCCCTCATACAATAGAGAGAGTACCTACCCCTCATACAATAGAGATAGTACCTACCCCTCATACGATAGAGAGAGTACCTACCCCTCAAACAATAGAGATAGTACCTACCCCTCATACAATAGAGATAGTACCTACCCCTCATACAATAGAGATAGTACTTACCCCTCATACAATAGAGAGAGTACCTACCCCTCATACAATAGAGATAGTACCTACCCCTCATACAATAGAGAGAGTACCTACCCCTCATACAATAGAGATAGTACCTACCCCTCATACGATAGAGAGAGTACCTACCCCTCAAACAATAGAGATAGTACCTACCCCTCATAAAATAGAGATAGTACCTACCCCTCATACAATAGAGATACTACTTACCCCTCATACAATAGAGATAGTACTCATACAATAGATATATTACTAATACAATAGAGATAGTACCTACCCCTCAAACAATAGAGATAGTACCTACCCCTCATAAAATAGAGATAGTACCTACCCCTCATACAATAGAGATAGTACCTACCCCTCATACAATAGAGATAGTACCTACCCCTCATACAATAGAGATAGTACCTACCCCTCATACAATAGAGATAGTACCTACCCCTCAAACAATAGAGATAGTACCTACCCCTCATACAATAGAGATAGTACCTACCCCTCATACAATAGAGACAGTACCTACCCCTCATACAATAGAGACAGTACTTACAATAGCTGTTATAGCTGTTATCCTTGTTCATCTCTACAATACCATATTTCTACAGTCTCTACAATACCATATCTCTACAATACCATATCTATGTCCTCCTGTTTTCAGCCCCCTCATGTAAATTCTGAATTAATTTAATGAATTCCCCAATGTAATTCCTTTAGTTGTATTATAATGTATAATTAGTGATGAGGAGGAGTCCTTAACCCTGTCTGTACTGATGTGGGAGATGTGTTCAACGTGGTTCAGAGTATGGTGAAGGACACCGGAGCAGAGATCTACTTCCTCTCCATCCTACAACACCTAATGCTCATCCGGAACGACTACTTTGTCCGGTAAGATCTCTCCGCCTCTATCCGCACACACCTACATCCTCCTCCTCCTCCTCATCCTCCTCCGCACACACCTACATCCTCCTCCTCCTCCTCCTCCTCATCCCCTGCACACACCTACATCCTCCTCCTCCTCTTCCTCCTCCTCCTCCTCATCCTCCTCCGCACACACCTACATCCTCCTCCTCCTCCTCCGCACACACCTACATCCTCCTCCTCCGCACACACCTACATCCTCCTCCTCCGCACACACCTACATCCTCCTCCTCCGCACACACCTACATCCTCCTCCTCCGCACACACCTACATCCTCCTCCTCCTCCGCACACACCTACATCCTCCTCCTCCTCCGCACACACCTACATCCTCCTCCTCCGCACACACCTACATCCTCCTCCTCCTCCGCACACACCTACATCCTCCTCCTCCTCCGCACACACCTACATCCTCCTCCTCCGCACACACCTACATCCTCCTCCTCCTCCTCCTCCTCTCCTTCTGCTTCTTCAGAAACTACTGTCTCGTCTGGTAATATGTCCCTTCATCCACGTAGATGTTCTGTAGATTACTACTGTCTGGGAAGATGTTCTGTAGATTATTACTGTCTGGGAAGATGTTCCTTCATCCACGTAGATGTTCTGTAGATTACTACTGTCTGGGAAGATGTTCCTTCATCCACGTAGATGTTCTGTAGATTATTACTGTCTGGTAAGATGTTCCTTCATCCACGTAGATGTTCTGTAGATTACTACTGTCTGGTAAGATGTTCCTTCATCCACGTAGATGTTCTGTAGATTACTACTGTCTGGGAAGATGTTCCTTCATCCACGTAGATGTTCTGTAGATTACTACTGTCTGGGAAGATGTTCCTTCATCCACGTAGATGTTCTGTAGATTATTACTGTCTGGTAAGATGTTCCTTCATCCACGTAGATGTTCTGTAGATTACTACTGTCTGGTAAGATGTTCTGTAGATTACTACTGTCTGGGAAGATGTTCCTTCATCCACGTAGATGTTCTGTAGATTACTACTGTCTGGTAAGATGTTCTGTAGATTATTACTGTCTGGTAAGATGTTCTGTAGATTACTACTGTCTGGGAAGATGTTCTGTAGATTATTACTGTCTGGTAAGATGTCCCTTCATCCACGTAGATGTTCTGTAGATTACTACTGTCTGGGAAGATGTCCCTTCATCAACGTAGATGTTCTGTAGATTACTACTGTCTGGGAAGATGTTCCTTCATCCACGTAGATGTTCTGTAGATTATTACTGTCTGGTAAAATGTTCTGTAGATTATTACTGTCTGGGAAGATGTTCTGTAGATTACTACTGTCTGGGAAGATGTTCTGTAGATTACTACTGTCTGGTAAAATGTTCTGTAGATTATTACTGTCTGGTAAGATGTTCTGTAGATTATTACTGTCTGGTAAAATGTTCTGTAGATTATTACTGTCTGGTAAAATGTTCTGTAGATTATTACTGTCTGGTAAGATGTTCTGTAGATTATTACCGTCTGGTAAGATGTTCTGTAGATTACTACTGTCTGGTAAAATGTTCTGTAGATTATTACTGTCTGGTAAAATGTTCTGTAGATTATTACTGTCTGGTAAGATGTTATGTAGATTACTACTGTCTGGTAAAATGTTCTGTAGATTATTACTGTCTGGTAAAATGTTCTGTAGATTATTACTGTCTGGTAAAATGTTCTGTAGATTATTACTGTCTGGTAAAATGTTCTGTAGATTACTACTGTCTGGGAAGATGTTCTGTAGATTACTACTGTCTGGGAAGATGTTCTGTAGATTACTACTGTCTCGTAAGATGTTCTGTAGATTACTACTGTCTGGTAAGACGTTCTGTAGATTATTACTGTCTGGGAAGATGTTCTGTAGATTACTACTGTCTGGTAAGACGTTCTGTAGATTATTACTGTCTGGTAAGATGTTCTGTAGATTATTACTGTCTGGGAAGATGTTCCTTCATCCACGTAGATGTTCTGTAGATTACTACTGTCTGGTAAAATGTTCTGTAGATTATTACTGTCTGGGTAGATGTTCTGTAGATTACTACTGTCTGGTAAGATGTTCCTTCATCCACGTAGATGTTCTGTAGATTACTACTGTCTGGTAAGGTGTCCCTTCATCCACGTAGATGTTCTGTACATTATTACTGTCTGTGAAGATGTTTTGTAGATTATTACTGTCTAGGAAGATGTTCCTTCATCCACGTAGATGTTCTGTAGATTACTACTGTCTGGTAACATGTCCCTTCATCCACGTAGATGTTCTGTAGATTATTACTGTCTGGGAAGATGTCCCTTCATCCACGTAGATGTTCTGTAGATTACTACTGTCTGGTAAGATGTTCTGTAGATTACTACTGTCTGGGAAGATGTTCCTTCATCCACGTAGATGTTCTGTAGATTATTACTGCCTCGTCTGGTAAAATGTAAGGTACAAAGTGCCCCATGGTAAACATCAAGAGAGACATGGAGAGGAAGGAGTGAGAGGGGAGAGAAAGAGAGAGAGAGAGAGAGAGAGAATAATCTACAACATGACATAGATTTATCAATCTTTGAACCTCCTATGTATTTCATGAATGCATCATTAGAGGTGATTCAGAGAGAGATGTTTCCAACCCTTCAGTAGGTGATGAGGTTATGGACCATCACACGTCTCTGTGCTGTGCAGTCGGAGGAGATGAATGTAGGAAGTCACAGAGATCCTGTGGGACCGTCAAGGTATTTGACTGTTCAGTCGTCTGTACCTTCTGTCCATAATAACTTCACAGGGAGCGAATGGATCACGTTACAGGACTAGTAACAGACCCGGTCTCTCTCTCCGCAGAGGGAACGTTACAGGACTAGTAACAGACCCGGTCTCTCTCCGCAGAGGGAACGTTACAGGACTAGTAACAGACCCGGTCTCTCTCCGCAGAGGGAACGTTACAGGACTAGTAACAGACCCGGTCTCTCTCCGCA
>NW_027258024.1:140000-152500 GCF_045791955.1 Oncorhynchus clarkii lewisi
ACTAGGCTATATAACCCTGTGTCCCAGCATTGGGCCAGTAAATGGGCTATATAACCCTGTGCCCCAGTATTGGGCCAGTAACTGGGCTATATAACCCTGTGTCCCAGCATTGGGCCAGTAACTGGGCTATATAACCCTGTGCCCCAGCATTGGGCCAGTAACTGGGCTATATAACCTTGTGCCCCAGCATTGGGCCACTAACTGGGCTATATAACCCTGTGCCCCAGCATTGGGCCAGTAACTGGGCTATATAACCCTGTGTCCCAGCATTGGGCCAGTAACTGGGCTATATAACCCTGTGTCCCAGCATTGGGCCAGTAACTGGGCTATATAACCCTGTGTCCCAGCATTGGGTCAGTAACTGGGCTGTAACCCTGTGTCCCAGCATTGGGCCAGTAACTGGGCTATATAACCCTGTGTCCCAGCATTGGGTCAGTAACTGGGCTGTAACCCTGTGTCCCAGCATTGGGCCAGTAACTGGGCTATATAACCCTGTGTCCCAGCATTGGGCCAGTAACTGGGCTATACATCCATCCCTCCCTCCATGAACAAGCATTTCACTGTTACACAGAAACCAAACCGGCCTGCGCCATCGTGCGCCATCGTGCGCCATCGTGCGCCATCGTGCGCCATCGTGAATACATGTATTTTGTCCCCCTACACCAAACGTGATCACGACACGCAGGTTAAAATATCAAAACAAACTCTAAACCAATTATATTAATTTGGGGACAGGTCGAAAATAATTAAACATATATGCTGTTGCTAGCTAATTTGTCCTGGGATATAAACATTGAGTTTGTTGTTTTACCTGAAATGCACAAGGTCCTCTACTCCACATAAACCAGTCGACCGAATCGTTTTTCCTTCCAGGTCTTTTCTTCTCTTGACTTTATATTGCGATTAGCAACTTTCATAAATGAGGTGCATTACCGCCACCGACCTCGTTCGTCTTTCAGTCTCCCACGCCGGTTTAACCAATGAGGAGATGGGAGAGGCGGGACTTGCAGCGTGATTTGCGTCACAAATAGAACTGACTTCTATTTTAGCCCTTGGCAACGCAGACGCTCGTTGACGCGCGGCTGCAATAATTGAATAATATAGATTTCTAAATTTATTTTGCAGCGCTCTTCCCACGCGACGCGGGTTGGCGTGGTCAGCCTGGTTAGTCTACACCTGTTGTATGAAGAGCTTGTGACAAATGTGATGTGACTGGAGTATTGAGGAGAGTCTGGTCTGATTTAATGAACCTCTGTCTGAACAGCAGGGGATACAGACTGCCTGGTGGGGATGTGATCTGTGTGTGTGTGGGTGTGTGTGTGTGTGTGTGTGTGAGGTGCAACACATCAAAACAACAGAAATAGGTAGAGAGACCGGGTGAATCTCAAGTCATTCCTTGCGTCCTTTTTCCTTGCCTCCTAAACATATACATTGGGAAGCGAGGAGAACATTCAACGACTTAAAGAACAGCTAGAACGTTCTACTAAACACACCGTCTTTTCCCTTACGAAGGGACTGAGTTTTGTGTGCTTTGCCTCTCTCTCCCCCTCTCTGTCTCCCACCTCTCTCTTACTCTCTCTCTCTTTCCCTCCCCCTCTCTCTGTCCCCCACTTCTCCTTCGGTCTCTTTCGCTCTCTCTCTCTCCCTCTCTCTCTCCCTCTCTCTCCCTCTCTCTCTCCCTCCTTTTTCTCTCTCTCTCTCTCTCCCTCCTCTTTCTCTCTCTGTCTCTGTCTCTGTTTCTGTCTCTCTCCCTCCCCTTTCTCTCTCTCTCTCTCTCTGTCTCTCCCTCCGTTCTCTCTCTCTCTCTCTGTCTCTCCCTCCTTTCTCTCTCTCTGTCTCTCTCTCTCCCTCTTTCTCTCTCTCTCTCTCTCTCTCTCTCTCTCTCTCTCTGTCTCTCCCTCCTCTTTCTCTCTCTCTCTCTCTCTCCCTCCTCTTTCTCTCTCTCTCTCCCTCCTCTTTCTCTCTCTGTCTCTGTTTCTGTCTCTCTCTCTCCCTCCCCTTTCTCTCTCTCTCTCTCTGTCTCTCCCTCCTTTCTCTCTCTCTCTGTCTCTCCCTCCTTTCTCTCTCTCTCTCTCTCTCTCTCTCTCTCTCTCTCTCTGTCTCCAGTTTGACGAGGAGTACCTGGGTCGACAGGAGGCTCAGGCTCAGCTGCTTAAGAGTGAAGAGAAGATCAATGAATTGCAGGCAGAGCTACTTGCCTTCAAGTCCCAGGTAACTCCACACCACAGACACACACCACACCCACAGACAGACAGACAGACACACACCTGGGTTTCTGTGAGGAAAATGTGGCCCGGACATTTGAGGAATGCACCGAACCCTGATTAGGGCGTCCACCCACGGTGCTCAGAATGACACAAATCACATTTAGGTTTTATGGTAGTTAAACGGCGTTGCGTCCTCCTTACCGAGTACCGATCCTCACTTCACAACATTTCAGAAATAACCGTCCCACGTGAACTTTTCCTCGGTCAACAAGACTCGCGTAACGAACGGCAAAATCACTGGCCGATGTCGATATATGATGAAAATATCTACTTGAAATTGAGAGGGAAGATCCGAAGATGAAACAGCTAGCATGGGATGCTAATTTGACTAGGATTATCATCAACTAGCATGGGATGCTAATTTGACTAGGATTATCATCAACTAGCACGGGATGCTAATATGACTAGGATTGTCATCAACTAGCATGGGATGCTAATTTGACTAGGATTATCATCAACTAGCACGGGATGCTAATATGACTAGGATTATCATCAACTAGCATGACATGCTAATATGAGGCTACTTGTTGCAATGTCTCTATACAATGATTGCTCCACGATATGGTGGGGTTTTGGCTATAGGCTACTGGTTACATTGTTTGGTTTGGCTATAGGCGTCTTTGAAGCAAGATAAACCCATAAATCTACATGTACATACTTCCTCAATCAGCCTGACCAACCGGTGTCTGTATGTAGCCTGGCTACTTTTATAGCCTCTCTACTGTATATAGCCTCTACTGTATATAGCCTCTACTGTATATAGCCTCTACTGTATATAGCCTCTCTACTGTATATAGCCTCTACTGTATATAGCCTCTACTGTATATAGCCTCTACTGTATATAGCCTCTACTGTATATAGCCTCTACTGTATATAGCCTCTACTGTATATAGCCTCTACTGTATATAGCATCTACTGTATATAGCATCTACTGTATATAGCCTGGCTACTGTATATAGCCTCTCTACTGTATATAGCCTCTCTACTGAATATAGCCTCTCTACTGTATATAGCCCCTCTACTGTATATAGCCTCTCTACTGTATATAGCCCCTCTACTGTATATAGCCTCTCTACTGTATATAGCCTCTCTACTGAATATAGCCTCTCTACTGTATATAACCTCTCTACTGTATATAGCCCCTCTACTGTATATAGCATGTCTACTGTATATAGCCTCTACTGTATATAGCATCTACTGTATATAGCATCTACTGTATATAGCCTGGCTACTGTATATAGCATGTCTACTGTATATAGCCTCTCTACTGTATATAGCCACTCTACTGTATATAGCCCCTCTACTGTATATAGCCACTCTACTGTATATAGCCTCTCTACTGTATATAGCCTCTCTACTGAATATAGCCTCTCTACTGTATATAGCCCCTCTACTGTATATAGCCTCTCTACTGTATATAGCCCCTCTACTGTATATAGCCTCTCTACTGTATATAGCCTCTCTACTGAATATAGCCTCTCTACTGTATATAACCTCTCTACTGTATATAGCCCCTCTACTGTATATAGCATGTCTACTGTATATAGCCTCTACTGTATATAGCATCTACTGTATTTAGCATCTACTGTATATAGCCTGGCTACTGTATATAGCATGTCTACTGTATATAGCCCCTCTACTGTATATAGCCTGGCTACTGTATATAAATCAAATCAAATCAAATTGATTTATATAGCCCTTCGTACATCAGCTGATATCTCAAAGTGCTGTACAGAAACCCAGCCTAAAACCCCAAACAGCAAGCAATGCAGGTGTAGAAGCACGGTGGCTAGGAAAAACTCCCTAGAAAGGCCAAAACCTAGGAAGAAACCTAGAGAGGAACCAGGCTATGTGGGGTGGCCAGTCCTCTTCTGGCTGTGCCGGGTGGAGATTATAACAAAACATGGTCAAGATGTTCAAATGTTCATAAATGACCAGCATGGTCGAATAATAATAAGGCAGAACAGTTGAAACTGGAGCAGCAGCACAGTCAGGTGGACTGGGGACAGCAAGGAGTCATCATGTCAGGTATTCCTGGGGCATGGTCCTAGGGCTCAGGTCCTCCGAGAGAGAGAAAGAAAGAGAGAATTAGAGAGAGCGTATGTGGGATGGCCAGTCCTCTTCTGGCTGTGCCGGGTGGAGATTATAACAGATCATGGTCAAGATGTTCAAATGTTCATAAATGACCAGCATGGTCGAATAATAATAAGGCAGAACAGTTGAAACTGGAGCAGCAGCACAGCCAGGTGGACTGGGGACAGCAAGGAGTCATCATGTCAGGTAGTCCTGGGGCATGGTCCTAGGGCTCAGGTCCTCCGAGAGAGAGAAAGAGAGAAGGAGAGAATTAGAGAACGCACACTTAGATTCACACAGGACACCGAATAGGACAGGAGAAGTACTCCAGATATAACAAACTGACCCTAGCCCCCCGACACATAAACTACTGCAGCATAAATACTGGAGGCTGAGACAGGAGGGGTCAGGAGACACTGTGGCCCATTCCGAGGACACCCCCGGACAGGGCCAAACAGGAAGGATATAACCACACCCACTTTGCCAAAGCACAGCCCCCACACCACTAGAGGGATATCTTCAACCACCAACTTACCATCCTGAGACAAGGCTGAGTATAGCCCACAAAGACTTCCGCCACGGCACAACCCAAGGGGTTGTAGCCTCTCTACTGTATATAGCCTGTATATAGATTTGATTTGCGTGCCTCTTTTGAAGTAAAACGTCCAGCTGTTGAATCATCAAGTGGTGCGTGACGTTCTGAATCCTGCCGCTGATTATAGTTTATGGTCTTCAATTACCAGTTGGGTAATTCAGCATTTTAATTTAGCCGTGTCCGTCAGAACAGGTCAATAGAGGAGACTGTTATGTATTTATAAAATAGTCTAATCCAATAGTCATAGTGTGGTTTGATAGAAGCTGTTGTCTTTTGGCCATTTGAGGTGAGCAGTAATAGTCATCGTGTGGTTTGATAGAAGCTGTTGTCTTTCGGCCATTTGAGGTGAGCAGTAATTGTCATCGTGTGGTTTGATAGAAGCTGTTGTCTTTTGGCCATTTGAGGTGAGCAGTAATTGTCATCGTGTGGTTTGATAGAAGCTGTTGTCTTTCGGCCATTTGAGGTGAGCAGTAATTGTCATCGTGTGGTTTGATAGAAGCTGTTGTCTTTCGGCCATTTGAGGTGAGCAGTAATTGTCCTAGTGTGGTTTGATAGAAGGTGTTGTCTTTCGGCCATTTGAGGTGAGCAGTAATTGTCATCGTGTGGTTTGATAGAAGCTGTTGTCTTTCGGCCATTTGAGGTGAGCAGTAATAGTCTTAGTGTGGTTTGATAGAAGCTGTTGTCTTTCGGCCATTTGAGGTGAGCAGTAATTGTCCTAGTGTGGTTTGATAGAAGGTGTTGTCTTTCGGCCATTTGAGGTGAGCAGTAATTGTCCTAGTGTGGTTTGATAGAAGCTGTTGTCTTTCGGCCATTTGAGGTGAGCAGTAATTGTCATAGTGTGGTTTGATAGAAGCTGTTGTCTTTCGGCCATTTGAGGTGAGCAGTAATTGTCCCACCGGGTCGCCACACGGCCTCGTCTGTTTTTACTTCATTTTGGTGTTTTAATCACTGATCTCTATCCTGTGAAAGGAAATTGTTCTTAAAGCAATTTATTCTGTCTGCCTCTTCTCCCTCCCTCTCTCCCTCTCCTCTTTCCTCTCCTCCTTCCTCTCTCCCTCCCTCTCTCCCTCCCTCTCTCCCTCTCTCCCTCTCTCCCTCCCTCTCTCCCTCCCTCTCCTCCTTCCTCTCTCTCTCCCTCCCTCTCCTCCTTCCTCTCTCTCTCCCTCCCTCTCCTCCTTCCTCTCTCCCTCCCTCCCTCTCCTCCTTCCTCTCTCCCTCCCTCCCTCTCCTCCTTCCTCTCTCCCTCCCTCTTCTCCTTCCTCTCTCCCTCCCTCTTCTCCTTCCTCTCTCCCTCCCTCTCCTCCTTCCTCCCTCCCTCTTCCCCTCCCTCTCTCCCTCCCTCTTCTCATTCCTCTCTCTCTCCCTCTCCTCCTTCCTCTCTCTCTCCCTCCCTCTCCTCCTTCCTCTCTCTCTCCCT
Source organism: Oncorhynchus clarkii lewisi (assembly GCF_045791955.1). Classification (NCBI taxonomy): domain Eukaryota; kingdom Metazoa; phylum Chordata; class Actinopteri; order Salmoniformes; family Salmonidae; genus Oncorhynchus; species Oncorhynchus clarkii. Next base: position 146,353 of record NW_027258024.1, read on the forward strand.
CCCTCTCCTCCTTCCTCTCTCTCTCCCTCCCTCCCTCTCCTCCTTCCTCTCTCTCTCCCTCCCTCCCTCTCCTCCTTCCTCTCTCTCTCCCTCTTCTCCTCCCTCTCTCCCTCTCTCTTCTCCTCCCTCTCTCCCTCCCTCTTCTCCTTCCTCTCTCTCTCCCTCCCTCTCCTCCTTCCTCTCTCTCTCCCTCCCTCTCTTCCTTCCTCTCTCCCTCCCTCTCCTCCTTCCTCTCTCCCTCCCTCTTCTCCTTCCTCTCTCTCTCCCTCCCTCTCCTCCTTCCTCTCTCCCTCCCTCCCTCTCCTCCTTCCCTCTTCTCCTTCCTCTCTCTCTCCCTCTCCTCCTTCCTCTCTCCCTCCCTCCCTCTCCTCCTTCCTCTCTCCCTCCCTCTTCTCCTTCCTCTCTCCCTCCCTCTTCTCCTTCCTCTCTCCCTCCCTCTCCTCCTTCCTCCCTCCCTCTTCCCCTCCCTCTCCTCCTTCCCTCTTCTCCTTCCTCTCTCTCTCCCTCCCTCTCCTCCTTCCTCTCTCCCTCCCTCCCTCTCCTCCTTCCTCTCTCCCTCCCTCTTCTCCTTCCTCTCTCCCTCCCTCTTCTCCTTCCTCTCTCCCTCCCTCTCCTCCTTCCTCCCTCCCTCTTCCCCTCCCTCTCTCCCTCCCTCTTCTCCTTCCTCTCTCTCTCCCTCTCCTCCTTCCTCTCTCTCTCCCTCCCTCTCCTCCTTCCTCTCTCTCTCCCTCCCTCTCCTCCTTCCTCTCTCTCTCCCTCCCTCTCCTCCTTCCTCTCTCTCTCCCTCCCTCTCCTCCTTCCTCTCTCTCTCCCTCCCTCTCCTCCTTCCTCTCTCTCTCCCTCCCTCTCCTCCTTCCTCTCTCTCTCCCTCCCTCTCCTCCTTCCTCTCTCTCTCCCTCCCTCTCCTCCTTCCTCTCTCTCTCCCTCCCTCTCCTCCTTCCTCTCTCTCTCCCTCCCTCTCCTCCTTCCTCTCTCTCTCCCTCCCTCTCCTCCTTCCTGTCTTTCTCCCTCCCTCTCCTCCTTCCTCTCTCTCTCCCTCCCTCTCCTCCTTCCTCTCTCTCTCCCTCCCTCTCCTCCTTCCTCTCTCTCTCCCTCCCTCTCCTCCTTCCTCTCTCTCTCCCTCCCTCTCCTCCTTCCTCTCTCTCTCCCTCCCTCTCCTCCTTCCTCTCTCTCTCCCTCCCTCTCCTCCTTCCTCTCTCTCTTCCTCTCCTCCTTCCTCTCTCCCTCCCTCTTCTCCACTCCTGAGAGTCTCTGTCCCTCCCTCTCTCCCTCCCTCTCCTCCTTCCTCTCTCTCTCCCTCCCTCTCCTCCTTCCTCTCCTCCTTCCTCTCTCTCTCCCTCCCTCTCCTCCTTCCTCTCCTCCTTCCTCTCTCCCTTCCTCTCCTCCTTCCTCTCTCCCTCCCTCTTCTCCACTCCTGAGAGTCTCTGTCCCTCCCTCTCTCCCTCCCTCTCCTCCTTCCTCTCTCTCTTCCTCTCCTCCTTCCTCTCTCTCTCCCTCCCTCTCCTCCTTCCTCTCCTCCTTCCTCTCTCTCTCCCTCCCTCTCCTCCTTCCTCTCTCTCTCCCTCCCTCTCCTCCTTCCTCTCCTCCTTCCTCTCTCTGTCCCTCCCTCTCCTCCTTCCTCTCCTCCTTCCTCTCTCTCTTCCTCTCCTCCTTCCTCTCTCCCTCCCTCTTCTCCACTCCTGAGAGTCTCTGTCCCTCTCTCTTTTCATTGTAAGATAACTGCACTCAAAGAACGAATGGAGAGAGAGAAAGAAAAGGAATAACTTTTCAATTTGGGAGAGTAAACACATTGAGAGAATGCTCAAATAGCTTCTCTCATTCTCCTCTCTCATTCTCTCTCCTTGTCTCCTCTCTCATTCCCTCCTCTCTCCTTCTCTCTCCCTCTCATTCTCTCCTTTCTCATTCTCTTCTCTCTCTTTGTCTCCTCTCTCCTTCCCTCCTCTCTCATTCAATCTCATTCTGTGTGTAACAGGTTAAAGGATGTGTTAGCTAGCTAGCGGTGGGCCCGGACACCATCCCCACAGGGCTAAACACACTATTCATGTTTTATCTTCTCCTGTAACTGTTGCCGCAGCAGATAGAGGTCGTTAGGGGGGGGGGGGGGGTGTAGCTTTTATAGTGAGCAGAGAAAAGCTGTTCTTCAAAGCCTTGTTCTGTTCATACTGCCTCACAGCGTCTTGGGTTCCAAATGGACCACTATTCACTATGTAGTGGTCCTATACTGCCTCACAGCGCCTTGGGTTCCAAATGGACCACTATTCACTATGTAGTGGTGCTATACTGCCTCACAGCGCCTTGGGTTCCAAATGGACCACTATTCACTATGTAGTGGTCCTATACTGCCTCACAGCGCCTTGGGTTCCAAATGGACCACTATTCACTATGTAGTGGTGCTATACTGCCTCACAGCGCCTTGGGTTCCAAATGGACCACTATTCACTATGTAGTGGTCCTATACTGCCTCACAGCGCCTTGGGTTCCAAATGGACCACTATTCACTATGTAGTGGTGCTATACTGCCTCACAGCGCCTTGGGTTCCAAATGGACCACTATTCACTATGTAGTGGTCCTATACTGCCTCACAGCGCCTTGGGTTCCAAATGGACCACTATTCACTATGTAGTGGTCCTATACTGCCTCACAGCGTCTTGGGTTCCAAATGGACCACTATTCACTATGTAGTGGTCGTATACTGCCTCACAGCGCCTTGGGTTCCAAATGGACCACTATTCACTATGTAGTGGTGCTATACTGCCTCACAGCGTCTTGGGTTCCAAATGGACCACTATTCACTATGTAGTGGTCCTATACTGCCTCACAGCGCCTTGGGTTCCAAATGGACCACTATTCACTATGTAGTGGTGCTATGGGCCCTAGTGCACGGGTTAGGGAGTATGGGGCCGTTTGGAGCACATCCAACCCTGTTGTGTGGGGTATACTGGCCTCACACTGAGCTGTGTTGTGTGGGGTATACTGGCCTCACACTGAGCTGTGTTGTTTGGGGTATACTGGCCTCACACTGAGTTGTGTTGTGTGGGGTATACTGGCCTCACACTGAGCTGTGTTGTGTGGGGTATACTGGCCTCACACTGAGCTGTGTTGTGTGGGGTATACTGGCCTCACACTGAGCTGTGTTGTGTGGGGTATACTGGCCTCACACTGAGCTGTGTTGTGTGGGGTATACTGGCCTCACACTGAGCTGTGTTGTGTGGGGTATACTGGCCTCACACTGAGCTGTGTTGTGTGGGGTATACCGGCCTCACATCCAGCTGTGTTGTGTGGGGTATACTGGCCTCACACTGAGCTGTGTTGTGTGGGGTATACTGGCCTCACATCCAGCTGTGTTGTGTTGGGTATACCGGCCTCACACTGAGCTGTGTTGTGTGGGGTATACTGGCCTCACATCCAGCTGTGTTGTGTGGGGTATACTGGCCTCACACTGAGCTGTGATTGTGTTCTGGGCTCTGAGAGTCAACACTCTCACTGGTGTTAATGTTTTGTGATGGAGCAGGAGATAGTAGTGAAAACACTAAGAATTGACATCCTTCTCTCTCTCTCTCTCTCTCTGCTTTCTCTGCTTTCTCTCCTCTCCTCTCTCTCCTCTCTCTCCTCTCATCTCTCTCCTCTCTCTCCTCTCATCTCTCTCCTCCTCTCTCCTCTCCTCTCTCTCCTCTCTCCTCTCCTCTCTCTCCTCTCTCCTCTCCTCTCTCTCCTCTCCTCTCCTCTCTCTCCTCTCTCTCTCCTCCTCTCTCTCTCTGCTTTCTCTCTCTTTCTCTCTGCTTTCTCTCTCCTCTCTGTCTCTCTGCTCTCCCCCCGACACTCCCACACACACTTACCCGTTGTGTTCCTGTGTTGAAGTCCCCCCAGAGAGGGTTAGAGAGCAGCCCAGAGTTGACCTTAGTGTGGTTCTGCTCTTCAATATAAAACTGTTGTCTGGATCAATAGACCATTTGCTCTGTACCATACAATCTACACAGCTCTCTGTCCTGCTCACAGCGATTTGTACCTTTGAAGTGAACCAACAGAGTGATGAGGTTTGATCACTAAAGATGTTTACAACTGTCAACTGTTTGGTCCTGTCATCCTGTCCTGATGGATGAGAGAGGAGACACACGCTCACATTCTCTCTCTCTCTCTCATTCTCTCACTCTCTCTCACTCTCTCACTCTCTCTCTATCTCACTCTCTCACTCTCTCTCACTCTCTCTCTCTCTCATTCTCTCGCTCTCTCTCTCTCTTGTTCTGTCTCTCTCTCTTTTTCTGTCTCTCACTCTCTCTCTCACTCTCTCATTCTATGTCTCTATCTCCCTCTCTCTCTCTCCCTCTGTCTCTCTCTCTCTCTCTCTCTCTCTCTCATTCTGTCTCCCTCTCTCATTTTCTCTCTCTCTCTCTCTCTCGCTCTCTCTTTCTCTCATTCTCTCTCCCTCTCTCATTTTATCTCTCTCTCTCTCTCTCTATTTTGTAATAAGCCAACAGAATAGCCTCTCCAGTCTCCACAATACAACAACGTCTCCAGGCTGATTCACCTCGTATTGTGATATCTGTCATAGATGGCCTTTGGTCTGTACACAATGTTACTGAGTCCCACATCTCCATTCCTCCAGAATGTATTCACACCCAAACACTGTGTTGTGATATCTGTCATAGATGGGCTTTGGTCTGTACACAATGTTACTGAGTCCCACATCTCCATTCCTCCAGAATGTATTCACACCCAAACACTGTGTTGTGTTGCAGTCTGAATTTAAAATGGTTTAACTGTAGGCTTTGTGTCACTGACCTCTACACACTACACACTACACACTACACACTATACACTACACACTATACACTACACACTATACACTACACACTATACACTACACACTATACACTACACACTATACACTACACACTATACACTATACACTACACACTATACACTACACACTACACACTATACACTACACACTATACACTACACACTATACACTACACACTACACACTACACACTATACACTACACACTATACACTATACACTATACACTATACACTACACACTACACACTACACACTATACACTACACACTATACACTACACACTATACACTACACACTACACACTACACACTATACACTACACACTATACACTACACACTATACACTATACACTACACACTATACACTACACACTACACACTATACACTACACACTATACACTATACACTATACACTATACACTACACACTACACACTATACACTATACACTACACACTATACACTATACACTATACACTACACACTATACACTGCACACTATACACTACACACTACACGCACTACGCACTACGCACTACGCACTACGCACTACACACTACACACTATACACTATACACTACGCACTGCGCACTGCGCACTGCGCACTACGCACTACGCACTACGCACTACGCACACTACACACACTACACACACTACACACTACACACTACACACTATACACTACACACTATACACTATACACTACACACTACACACTACACACTATACACTATACACTATACACTATACACTACACACTACACACTACACACTGCACACTACACGCTACACGCTACACGCACTACGCACTACGCACTCTGCACTCTGCACTCTGCACTACACACTACACACTACACACTATACACTACACACTACACACTGCACACTGCGCACTACACACTACACACTACACACTACACACTACGCACTACGCACTACACACTACACACTACACACTATACACTATACACTATACACTACACACTACGCACTACACCCCATAATGTCAACGTGGAATGTAGTCTTCAGATATGATTACACATTTATTACAAATTAACAGCTGAAATGTCTTCAGTCAATAATTATTCAACCCCTTTGTTGTGTCAAACCTAAATCTGTTTTTTGTTGTTCAGGCAAGCCTGAATATGTTCAGGACTAAAAATGTACTCAAGGCACATCACTTGCATGGACTCACTCTGTGTTCAGTAATAGTGTTTAACATGATGTTTCGAAAGACTCTCTCATCTCTGTGTTCCCACACATACAATTATCTGTAAAGTCCCTCAGTCCAGCAGTGGATTTCAAACACCAGATTCACCAGATTCAACCACAAAGACCAGGGAGGT
>NW_027258024.1:157500-170000 GCF_045791955.1 Oncorhynchus clarkii lewisi
GCCGTGGTATATCAGACCGTGTACCACGGGTTATGACAAAACATGTGTTTTTTTTTTTTTTACTGCTCTAGTTACCATGGTAACCCGTTTATTATAGCAGTAAGGCACCTCGGGGGGATTGTGGTGTATGGCCAATATACCACGGCTAAAGGGTTGTGTCCAGGCACTCCGCGTTGCGTCGTGCTTAAGAATAGACTTTGGCCGGGATATATTGGCCATACACCAGACCTCCTCGGGCCTTATTGCTTAAAGATATCGGTAACTGAGTTAAACTGGCAGCTTTAAATGTCAAATGTAGGTAAGAGGTTGTTGGAAAAAGGACATATATTTTTAGTTGATCAAAACTAATCCAGTTCCTTGATGTTGTTTTCCTCCTCAGTTTGGAGCGGTCCCAGTGGCCCTCTCCTCCGCCCGTCCTTCCCTCCCTCCGCCTCCTTCTGGTCCGGGAGGTCCCATGCCTCCTCCCCCTCCTCCTCCCCCACTCCCAGGCTGCGGCCCACCTCCCCCACCAGGAGTGCCTCCCCCGTTCGGTTGCCCCCCTCCCCCTCCTCCTCCCCCGGGGTTCTGTGGGCTGGGCTCGCCTACCCACAACACCTTGCCTTTCGGACTCCGGCCCAAGAAGGAGTTCAAGCTTGAGACTTCCATGAAGCGCCTCAACTGGTCCAAGGTGAGACTCACTCACTCACTCAGTCAGTCACTCAGTCACTCAGTCACTCAGTCAGTCACTCAGTCACTCACTCAGTCACTCACTCACTCAGTCACTCACTCAGTCAGTCAGTCAGTCAGTCACTCACTCAGTCAGTCAGTCAGTCAGTCAGTCAGTCAGTCAGTCACTCACTCAGTCAGTCAGTCAGTCACTCAGTCAGTCACTCAGTCACTCACTTACTCAGTCACTCACTCAGTCACTCACTCAGTCACTCACTCACTCAGTCACTCACTCAGTCAGTCAGTCAGTCAGTCACTCACTCACTCAGTCAGTCAGTCAGTCAGTCAGTCAGTCAGTCAGTCAGTCACTCAGTCAGTCACTCAGTCACTCACTCACTCAGTCACTCACTCTCTCGCTCACACACACACATCCTCTCTCCCAGTCCATTACCCTAGCCCCCCCCCTCCTCCCACACACTGCCTGGCCTTCTGTAGCTAACATGGTGTGTGTCTGAAAACACAGTGTGAACAAGGATTGTTTTGAGGTGTGTGTGTGTGTGTGTGTGTGAAGTGCTACTCAAGAGGCCTGCCTGATGATCACACAATAAATTAAATTCTCTAGCGATCTCTCCTGAGTTTTAGAGGCACCGTCTCTAAACTTTAAAGTCCTATCAGTGTAGAGGTTTTTTTTTGCAGGGGGGGGGATAGATTCATGCATATTAAACGTGTGTGTGTGTGTGTGTGTGTCGTCCTGTACAGCTGTACACCACCACAAAGGGGTCTCCTTTGAAACCTGTTTACAAGCTGATCACAACACCAAAGGCGTCACCTAATCACACCCTAATATTCAGTGTGTCGTGCACTACTTTACCATGGCTTAAAAAGTAGTTCTCTGATGTTATATATATATATATATATATATATATAGGTAGTTGGGTGTCGTTTGGGACGTAATCCTTGCTCCCAGAGCTTCCTTCCTCAACAGATCAGATGGTCCAGCTTGTTCAACAGCTGGATAAACGTTTATGGGAAGGAGAAGAAAACAGGGAAGTGAGATTTTAACAAAAATATGAATTGTAAAATAGCGTGAAGTAATATCACCGAGACGAGATTAAACAACATCTGGTCTTCTGTGCTGAGCCAAGTCTCGTCTGAGACTTCTGGTCCAATCAGAGAGGAGAGGGAGGAGCCCCCCCCGGCTTTAAATGGCTGTTGGCACGGAAACGCTAGCCCTGGAAACATCTGTACTGTTGCTTGTTGTTGCCATTTTATAGATATATAAATAAATATAAGATATATATGTCAGAGAAGAAAGTTGGACTTTAAAAATAAACAACTTACTTTAAAATGTCTCAGCTTTTCCCCCTCGATCCTTCAAGTAGCATTTAACCAGCTGATACAGACTAAATGATTCCTAAACCTGCATCACTCACCCGTGGTGTTACTGTCAGACTAAACCTGTCTAACTCACCCGTGGTGTTACTGTCAGACTAAACCTGTCTTACTCACCCGTGGTGTTACTGTCAGACTAAATGTTTCCTAAACCTGTCTAACTCACCCGTGGTGTTACTTTCAGACTAAATGTTTCCTAAACCTGTCTAACTCACCCGTGGTGTTACTGTCAGACTAAACCTGTCTAACTCACCCGTGGTGTTACTGTCAGACCAGCTGATACAGACTAAATGATTCCTAAACCTGCCTCACTCACCCGTGGTGTTACTGTCAGACTAAACCTGTCTAACTCACCCGTGGTGTTACTGTCAGACTAAACCTGTCTAACTCACCCGTGGTGTTACTGTCAGACTAAACCTGTCTAACTCACCCGTGGTGTTACTGTCAGACTAAACCTGTCTAACTCACCCGTGGTGTTACTGTCAGACTAAATTATTCCTAAACCTGCCTAACTCACCCGTGGTATTACTGTCAGACTAAATGATTCCTAAACCTGCCTAACTCACCCGTGGTATTACTGTCAGACTAAACCTGTCTAACTCACCCGTGGTGTTACTGTCAGACCAGCTGATACAGACTAAATGATTCCTAAACCTGCCTCACTCACCCGTGGTGTTACTGTCAGACTAAACCTGTCTAACTCACCCGTGGTGTTACTGTCAGACTAAACCTGTCTAACTCACCCGTGGTGTTACTGTCAGACTAAACCTGTCTAACTCACCCGTGGTGTTACTGTCAGACTAAATGTTTCCTAAACCTGTCTAACTCACCCGTGGTGTTACTGTCAGACTAAATGTTTCCTAAACCTGTCTAACTCACCCGTGGTGTTACTGTCAGACTAAACCTGTCTAACTCACCCGTGGTGTTACTGTCAGACTAAATGTTTCCTAAACCTGTCTAACTCACCCGTGGTGTTACTGTCAGACCAGCTGATACAGACTAAATGATTCCTAAACCTGCCTCACTCACCCGTGGTGTTACTGTCAGACTAAACCTGTCTAACTCATCCGTGGTGTTACTGTCAGACTAAACCTGTCTAACTCACCTGTGGTGTTACTGTCAGACTAAATGTTTCCTAAACCTGTCTAACTCACCCGTGGTGTTACTGTCAGACTAAATTTTTCCTAAACCTGTCTAACTCACCCGTGGTGTTACTGTCAGACTAAACCTGTCTAACTCACCCGTGGTGTTACTGTCAGACTAAATGTTTCCTAAACCTGTCTAACTCACCCGTGGTGTTACTGTCAGACCAGCTGATAGACTAAATGTTTCCTAAACCTGCCTAACTCACCCGTGGTGTTACTGTCAGACTAAACCTGTCTAACTCACCCGTGGTGTTACTGTCAGACTAAACCTGTCTAACTCACCTGGGGTGTTACTGTCAGACTAAATGATTCCTAAACCTGTCTCACTCACCCGTGGTGTTACTGTCAGACTAAACCTGTCTAACTCACCCGGGGTGTTACTGTCAGACTAAATGATTCCTAAACCTGTAACTCACTCGTGGTGTTACTGTCAGACTAATTGTTTCCTAAACCTGTCTAACTCACCCGTGGTGTTACTGTCAGACCAGCTGATAGACTAAATGTTTCCTAAACCTGCCTAACTCACCCGTGGTGTTACTGTCAGACTAATTGTTTCCTAAACCTGTCTAACTCACCCGTGGTGTTACTGTCAGACCAGCTGATACAGACTAAATGTTTCCTAAACCTGTCTAACTCACCCGTGGTGTTACTGTCAGACCAGCTGATAGACTAAATGTTTCCTAAACCTGTCTAACTCACCCGTGGTGTTACTGTCAGACTAAACCTGTCTAACTCACCCGTGGTGTTACTGTCAGACTAAATGTTTCCTAAACCTGTCTAACTCACCCGTGGTGTTACTGTCAGACCAGCTGATACAGACTAAATTATTCCTAAACCTGCCTCACTCACCCGTGGTGTTACTGTCAGACTAAACCTGTCTAACTCATCCGTGGTGTTACTGTCAGACTAAACCTGTCTAACTCACCTGTGGTGTTACTGTCAGACTAAATGTTTCCTAAACCTGTCTAACTCACCCGTGGTGTTACTGTCAGACTAAATGTTTCCTAAACCTGTCTAACTCACCCGTGGTGTTACTGTCAGACTAAACCTGTCTAACTCACCCGTGGTGTTACTGTCAGACTAAATGTTTCCTAAACCTGTCTAACTCACCCGTGGTGTTACTGTCAGACCAGCTGATAGACTAAATGTTTCCTAAACCTGCCTAACTCACCCGTGGTGTTACTGTCAGACTAAACCTGTCTAACTCACCCGTGGTGTTACTGTCAGACTAAACCTGTCTAACTCACCTGGGGTGTTACTGTCAGACTAAATGATTCCTAAACCTGTCTCACTCACCCGTGGTGTTACTGTCAGACTAAACCTGTCTAACTCACCCGGGGTGTTACTGTCAGACTAAATGATTCCTAAACCTGTAACTCACTCGTGGTGTTACTGTCAGACTAATTGTTTCCTAAACCTGTCTAACTCACCCGTGGTGTTACTGTCAGACCAGCTGATAGACTAAATGTTTCCTAAACCTGCCTAACTCACCCGTGGTGTTACTGTCAGACTAATTGTTTCCTAAACCTGTCTAACTCACCCGTGGTGTTACTGTCAGACCAGCTGATACAGACTAAATGTTTCCTAAACCTGTCTAACTCACCCGTGGTGTTACTGTCAGACCAGCTGATAGACTAAATGTTTCCTAAACCTGTCTAACTCACCCGTGGTGTTACTGTCAGACCAGCTGATACAGACTAAATGATTCCTAAACCTGTCTAACTCACCCGTGGTGTTACTGTCAGACTAAACCTGTCTAACTCACCCGTGGTGTTACTGTCAGACCAGCTGATACAGACTAAATGTTTCCTAAACCTGTCTAACTCACCCGTGGTGTTACTGTCAGACTAAACCTGTTTAACTCACCCGTGGTGTTACTGTCAGACCAGCTGATACAGACTAAATGTTTCCTAAACCTGTCTAACTCACCCGTGGTGTTACTGTCAGACTAAATGTTTCCTAAACCTGTCTAACTCACCCGTGGTGTTACTGTCAGACCAGCTGATAGACTAAATGTTTCCTAAACCTGCCTTAACGCACCCGTGGTGTTACTGTCAGACTAATTGTTTCCTAAACCTGTCTAACTCACCCGTGGTGTTACTGTCAGACCAGCTGATACAGACTAAATGATTCCTAAACCTGTCTAACTCACCCGTGGTGTTACTGTCAGACTAAACCTGTCTAACTCACCCGTGGTGTTACTGTCAGACCAGCTGATACAGACTAAATGATTCCTAAACCTGTCTAACTCACCCGTGGTGTTACTGTTAGACTAAATGTTTCCTAAACCTGCCTAACTCACCCGTGGTGTTACTGTCAGACTAAACCTGTCAAACTCACCCGTGGTGTTACTGTCAGACCAGCTGATACAGACTAAATGATTCCTAAACCTGTCTAACTCACCCGTGGTGTTACTGTCAGACTAAACCTGTCTAACTCACCCGTGGTGTTACTGTCAGACTAAACCTGTCTAACTCACCCGTGGTGTTACTGTCAGACCAGCTGATACAGATTAAATGGTTCCTAAACCTGTCTAACTCACCCGTGGTGTTACTGTTAGACTAAATGTTTCCTAAACCTGCCTAACTCACCCGTGGTATTACTGTCAGACTAAACCTGTCAAACTCACCCGTGGTGTTACTGTCAGACCAGCTGATACAGACTAAATGATTCCTAAACCTGTCTAACTCACCCGTGGTGTTACTGTCAGACTAAACCTGTCTAACTCACCCGTGGTGTTACTGTCAGACCAGCTGATACAGACTAAATGATTCCTAAACCTGCCTAACTCACCCGTGGTGTTACTGTCAGACTAAACCTGTCTAACTCACCCGTGGTGTTACTGTCAGACCAGCTGATACAGACTAAATGATTCCTAAACCTGTCTAACTCACCCGTGGTGTTACTGTCAGACTAAACCTGTCTAACTCACCCGTGGTGTTACTGTCAGACCAGCTGATACAGACTAAATGATTCCTAAACCTGTCTAACTCACCCGTGGTGTTACTGTCAGACTAAACCTGTCTAACTCACCCGTGGTGTTACTGTCAGACCAGCTGATACAGACTAAATGATTCCTAAACCTGTCTAACTCACCCGTGGTGTTACTGTCAGACTAAACCTGTCTAACTCACCTGTGGTGTTACTGTCAGACCAGCTGATACAGACTAAATGATTCCTAAACCTGTCTAACTCACCCGTGGTGTTACTGTCAGACTAAACCTGTCTAACTCACCCGTGGTGTTACTGTCAGACCAGCTGATACAGACTAAATGATTCCTAAACCTGTCTAACTCACCCGTGGTGTTACTGTCAGACTAAACCTGTCTAACTCACCCGTGGTGTTACTGTCAGACTAAACCTGTCTAACTCACCCGTGGTGTTACTGTCAGACTAAATGTTTCCTAAACCTGCCTAACTCACCCATGGTGTTACTGTCAGACTAAATGTTTCCTAAACTTGTCTAACTCACCCGTGGTGTTACTGTCAGACTAAACCTGTCTAACTCACCCGTGGGTTTACTGTCAGACCAGCTGATACAGACTAAATGTTTCCTAAACCTGTCTAACTCACCCGTGGTGTTACTGTCAGACTAAATGTTTCCTAAACCTGCCTAACTCACCCGTGGTGTTACTGTCAGACCAGCTGATAGACTAAATGTTTCCTAAGCCTGCCTAACTCACCCGTGGTGTTACTGTCAGACTAAACCTGTCTAACTCACCCGTGGTGTTACTGTCAGACTAAATGTTTCCTAAACCTGCCTACCTCACCCGTGGTGTTACTGTCAGACTAAATGTTTCCTAAACCTGCCTACCTCACCCATGGTGTTACTGTCAGACTAAATGTTTCCTAAACCTGCCTACCTCACCCGTGGTGTTACTGTCAGACTAAATGTTTCCTAAGCCTGCCTAACTCACCCGTGGTGTTACTGTCAGACTAAACCTGCCTACCTCACCCGTGGTGTTACTGTCAGACTAAATGTTTCCTAAGCCTGCCTAACTCACCCGTGGTGTTACTGTCAGACTAAACCTGTCTAACTCACCCGTGGTGTTACTGTCAGACTAAATGTTTCCTAAACCTGCCTAACTCATCCGTGGTGTTACTGTCAGACTAAATGTTTCCTAAACCTGTCTAACTCACCCGTGGTGTTACTGTCAGACTAAACCTGCCTAACTCACCCGTGGTGTTACTGTCAGACTAAATGTTTCCTAAACCTGCCTAACTCACCCGTGGTGTTACTGTCAGACCAGCTGATACAGACTAAATGTTTCCTAAACCTGCCTAACTCACCCGTGGTGTTACTGTCAGACTAAACCTGTCTAACTCACCCGTGGTGTTACTGTCAGAATAAATGTTTCCTAAACCTGCCTAACTCACCCGTGGTGACAGACCCAGCGTTGGTGAGCCCATCGATTCTTGCTGCTCCTCAAGCCATTCATCTGAACACTGTGCTCAGTGTCTGTAGTCCTGCTCGACGGGACGGAGGCTGCAGTGTGTGTGTGTGTGTGTGTGTGTGTGTGCTTGCATGCAGGTGGGGAGGTAGTGTGTGTGTGTGTATGTGTGTGTGTGTGTGTGTGTGTGTGTGTGTGTGTGTGTGTGTGTGTGTGGGTAGGTAGTGTGTGTGTGTGTGTGTGTGAGTGGGTAGGTAGATAGTGTGTGTTTGTGTGTGTGCTTGCCTGTCTGTGGGTGGTTAGGTTGTGTGTGAGTGGGTGGGTCTGTTTGCTATAATAGCCAGCTAGAACAGCAGACACTATCTCTATCAGGACCAGCTAGAAAAGCAGACACTATCTCTATCAGGACCAGCTAGAACAGCAGACACTATCTCTATCAGGACCAGCTAGAACAGCAGACACTATCTGTATCAGGACCAGCTAGAACAGCAGACACTATCTGTATCAGGACCAGCTAGAACACCAGCCACTTTCTCTATCAGGACCAGCTAGAACAGCAGACACTATCTCTATCAGGACCAGCTAGAACAGCAGCCACTATCTCTATCAGGACCAGCTAGAACAGCATTCACTATCTATCAGGACCAGCTAGAACAGCAGTCACTATCTATCAGGACCAGCTAGAACAGCAGACACTATCTCTATCAGGACCAGCTAGAACAGCAGCCACTATCTCTATCAGGACCAGCTAGAACAGCAGACACTATCTCTATCAGGACCAGCTAGAACAGCAGACACTATCTCTATCAGGACCAGCTAGAACACCAGCCACTTTCTCTATCAGGACCAGCTAGAACAGCAGACACTATCTCTATCAGGACCAGCTAGAACAGCAGCCACTATCTCTATCAGGACCAGCTAGAACAGCATTCACTATCTATCAGGACCAGCTAGAACAGCAGTCACTATCTATCAGGACCAGCTAGAACAGCAGACACTATCTCTATCAGGACCAGCTAGAACAGTCCTCAGAGATGTGTCAGGGAAGACAGGGAAGATAGGAAGAGAGGGGGTGTGTGTGTGTGTGTGTGTGGTGTGTTGGTGGGGAGTCTATCCATGGTTCTTGTTATTGTAAAGGTCACGTGTCTTCAGTCATATCCCCCCCCGTCATGGTCTGTCCTCCTATCTGAAACCCCTCATTACGGTCTGTCCTCCTATCTGAAACACCCTCATTATTCAGATGTGTGTTTGGTGTTGGAAAGACCTTTGGTCCTTCTATCAGCTGTAGACTGAGACGATGGTGTGTATAGGGGAGGGACTATGCAAATGAGATTCATATGTGTGTTTGGTCCTTCTATCAGCTGTAGACTGAGACTCTGCTGTGATGCTGTGTTGTGGTGTGTATAGGGGAGGGACTATGCAAATGAGATGCATATGTGCTCAGTACTTCCTTTGTGGCTGCTTGTCCATGTTCACATATTAACCCGCTGGTCTCGCCTGCCTTCTATTGGTGTGTCTGTGTGTAGATCCGCCCCCAGGAGATGTCCGAGAGCTGTTTCTGGGTGGTGGCTAACGAGGATCGCTATGACAACCCTGACCTGCTCAACAGACTGGCGCACACCTTTGGCTCATACAGACCAGGTCAGGCTAACTACTGTTGTTATCGTCTCTGTCTGTCTCTCTGTGTCTCTGTCTCTCTATCTGTGTCTCTCTGTGTCTCTGTCTAGCTATCACTAGGTGGAGGAGAACTATCATGGTCCTGTATCGTACCACCAGGTAGAGGAGAACTATCATGGTCCTGTATCGTACCACCAGGTAGAGGAGAACTATCATGGTCCTGTATCGTACCACTAGGTAGAGGAGAACTATCATGTTCCTGTATCGTACCACTAGGTAGAGGAGAACTATCATGGTCCTGTATCGTACCACCAGGAAGTGCCACAGTGTCATAGTGGCTCTTTAATAAGGTTAACCAAGCAGACAGAGACAGCAGGGGACTTCCTCCTCCTCCTCCTCCGTTGTTGTTGTCTATTTGTCCAGATCTCCTCTCCTGATTAATTGAAGAGCTGGCTTCGTGTTATACTCCTCTGGTCGTGTCGTGATGTCGTCCGCTAGCTGGTTCACCGTCTCACCGTGCCGTAGAGGACACCATTTTGAATTATTCATTCAGCCATTATCTACCTGTCACTACTCCTTCATGCAGCACAGACACACACACTCACACACTCACACACTCACACAGACAGACAGACAGACAGACAGACAGACAGACAGACAGACAGACAGACAACACGCGCGCGCGCACACACACTGTACACGCGCGCACACACACTGTACACGCGCGCACACACACTGTACACGCGCGCACACACACTGTACACGCGCGCACACACACACACACTGTACGCACACACACACTGTACACACACCAGAGGAGCACCTTGTTGTGTGACATCAAGGTATTAAATAATGGAGACAGTACAGATATACAAACACTTGGACAGGTGATGGAGAGGAACCTAACATCAGGCCTCCTGAGGTTCTGTCTATCAGGGATGTTCTGGTCTAGTTACATCAGACCTCCTGAGGTTCTGTCTATCAGGGGTGTTCTGGTCTAGTTACGTCAGACCTGAGGTTCTGTCTATCAGGGATGTTCTGGTCTAGCTAACATCAGACCTCCTGAGGTTCTGTCTATCAGGGGTGTTCTGGTCTAGTTACATCAGACCTGAGGTTCTGTCTGTCAGGGATGTTCTGGTCTAGTTACATCAGACCTCCTGAGGTTCTGTCTATCAGGGATGTTCTGGTCTAGTTACATCAGACCTGAGGTTCTGTCTGTCAGGGATGTTCTGGTCTAGTTACATCAGACCTGAGGTTCTGTCTGTCAGGGATGTTCTGGTCTAGCTAACATCAGACCTGAGGTTCTGTCTGTCAGGGATGTTCTGGTCTAGTTACATCAGACCTCCTGAGGTTCTGTCTATCAGGGATGTTCTGGTCTAGTTACATCAGACCTGCGGTTCTGTCTATCAGGGATGTTCTGGTCTAGCTAACATCAGACCTCCTGAGGTTCTGTCTATCAGGGATGTTCTGGTCTAGCTAACATCAGACCTCCTGAGGTTCTGTCTGTCAGGGATGTTCTGGTCTAGTTACGTCAGACCTGAGGTTCTGTCTGTCAGGGATGTTCTGGTCTAGTTACATCAGACCTCCTGAGGTTCTGTCTATCAGGGATGTTCTGGTCTAGTTACGTCAGACCTGAGGTTCTGTCTATCAGGGATGTTCTGGTCTAGTTACGTCAGACCTCCTGAGGTTCTGTCTATCAGGGATGTTCTGGTCTAGTTACATCAGACCTGAGGTTCTGTCTATCAGGGATGTTCTGGTCTAGTTACGTCAGACCTGAGGTTCTGTCTATCAGGGATGTTCTGGTCTAGCTAACATCAGACCTCCTGAGGTTCTGTCTATCAGGGATGTTCTGGTCTAGTTACGTCAGACCTGAGGTTCTGTCTGTCAGGGATGTTCTGGTCTAGTTACATCAGACCTCCTGAGGTTCTGTCTGTCAGGGATGTTCTGGTCTAGTTACATCAGACCTGAGGTTCTGTCTATCAGGGATGTTCTGATCTAGTTACGTCAGACCTCCTGAGGTTCTGTCTATCAGGGATGTTCTGGTCTAGTTACGTCAGACCTCCTGAGGTTCTGTCTATCAGGGATGTTCTGGTCTAGTTACATCAGACCTGAGGTTCTGTCTATCAGGGATGTTCTGGTCTAGTTACGTCAGACCTCCTGAGGTTCTGTCTATCAGGGATGTTCTGGTCTAGTTACGTCAGACCTAGCTGATCTAAGTGCTGCTCTCCCATGTCTCTGTGCTGCTCTCCCATGTCTCTGTGCTGCTCTCCCATGTCTCAGTGCTGCTCTCCCATGTCTCTGTGCTGCTCTCCCATGTCTCTGTGCTGCTCTCCCATGTCTCTGTGCTGCTCTCCCATGTCTCTGTGCTGCTCTCCCATGTCTCTGTGCTGCTCTCCCATGTCTCTGTGCTGCTCTCCCATGTCTCTGTGCTGCTCTCCCATGTCTCTGTGCTGCTCTCCCATATATCTTTGCTGCTCTCCCATGTCTCTGTGCTGCTCTCCCATGTCTCTGTGCTGCTCTCCCATGTCTCTGTGCTGCTCTCCCATGTCTCTGTGCTGCTCTCCCATATCAATAATATTGATAAAATCAATGTCTTTGTCAGAGCAGTACTGTACCACTCAGTCTAATAGAACTCTCCGTCTGGTTGGAAGTCTCTAGAAGGTTTTCACTGAGTCATATAAGACCTCTATGTTATTCACCTGTTTGACCCCTGACATTCAAAATGCTTTGCTGCTTTTTTTCTAAGTTTGTCAAAGTGGGAAATGTGACGCTTCGTTGCCAGACGTGTTACTTTAAGTTGCTTATCTTGACGATATCTTGGAATCAGGTGTCGTTCTCTACAGAGGGGTTTCTCCTTCCCAACCTTGATGAATCAGGTGTCATTCTCTACAGAGGGGTTTCTCCTTCCCAACCTGGATGAATCAGGTGTCATTCTCTAGAGAGGTTTCTCCTTAACCAACCTGGATGAATCAGGTGTCATTCTCTACAGAGGGGTTTCTCCTTCCCAACCTGGATGAATCAGGTGTCATTCTCTACAGAGAGGTTTCTCCTTCCCAACCTTGATGAATCAGGTGTCATTCTCTACAGAGGGGTTTCTCCTTCCCAACCTGGATGAATCAGGTGTCATTCTCTAGAGAGGGGTTTCTCCTTCCCAACCTTGATGAATCAGGTGTCATTCTCTACAGAGGGGTTTCTCCTTCCCAACCTGGATGAATCAGGTGTCATTCTCTAGAGAGGTTTCTCCTTAACCAACCTGGATGAATCAGGTGTTATTCTCTACAGAGGGGTTTCTCCTTAACCAACCTGGATG
>NW_027258024.1:175000-180000 GCF_045791955.1 Oncorhynchus clarkii lewisi
GGATATACAGACTAAATTATTACTGTTGTTGAGGATTACAGGAAGTGGGATATACAGACTCAATTATTACTGTTGTTGAGGAATACAGGAAGTGGGATATACAGACTAAATTATTACTGTTGTTGAGGAATACAGGAAGTGGGATATACAGACTAAATTATTACTGTTGTTGAGGAATATAGGAAGTGGGATATACAGACTAAATTATTACTGTTGTTGAGGAATACAGGAAGTGGGATAAACAGACTAAATGATTACTGTTGTTGAAGACTACAGGAAGTGGGATATACAGACTAAATTATTACTGTTGTTGAAGACTACAGGAAGTGGGATATACAGACTAAATTATTACTGTTGTTGAAGAGTACAGGAAGTGGGATATACAGACTAAATTATTACTGTTGAGGAATACAGGAAGTGGGATGGGATATGCATGATATTTTGTTGTGGGCGGAACTCATCAGACTAGGATCCTATTGTACGCTCCTCAGCCCGGTGCTTCATCACCAATCAGAGCTGCCGTTTGGCCTATATGCAAATCAACCATTGCCATATATGGATCTGTGAACTGTGTTGACAGCTGTGGTCGTTTTGAGGATGCGTTGTTTTGAGTTCAAAGAGAGATCTGCATGTTGCCGCATGAGCACTTTTAGTCAATGAAGAGATTCAGGACAGAACAGCACATTTAACCTCCCTCTGCCACATCCCCTTTAATAACATCAATGAAGAGGTTCAGGACAGAACAGCACATTTAACCTCCCTCTGCCACATCCCCTTTAATAACATTAATGAAGAGGTTCAGGACAGAACAGCACATTTAACTCTCCCTCCCTCTGCCACATCCCCTTTAATAACATCAATGAAGAGGTTCAGGACAGAACAGCAGATTAAACTCTCCCTCCCTCCACCACATCCCCTTTAATAACATTAATGAAGAGGTTCAGGACAGAACAGCAGATTAAACTCTCCCTCCCTCCACCACATCCCCTTTAATAACATTAATGAAGAGGTTCAGGACAGAACAGCACATTTAACTCTCCCTCCCTCCGCCACATCCCCTTTAATAACATTAATGAAGAGGTTCAGGACAGAACAGCAGATTAAACTCTCCCTCCCTCTGCCACATCCCCTTTAATAACATTAATGAAGAGGTTCAGGACAGAACAGCATATTAAACTCTCCCTCCCTCCACCACATCCCCTTTAATAACATTAATGAAGAGGTTCAGGACAGAACAGCAGATTAAACTCTCCCTCCCTCTGCCACATCCCCTTTAATAACATTAATGAAGAGGTTCAGGACAGAACAGCAGATTAAACTCTCCCTCCCTCCACCACATCCCCTTTAATAACATTAATGAAGAGGTTCAGGACAGAACAGCAGATTAAACTCTCCCTCCCTCTGCCACATCCCCTTTAATAACATTAATGAAGAGGTTCAGGACAGAACAGCACATTTAACCTCCCTCTGCCACATCCCCTTTAATAACATTAATGAAGAGGTTCAGGACAGAACAGCAGATTAAACTCTCCCTCCCTCTGCCACATCCCCTTTAATAACATTAATGAAGAGGTTCAGGACAGAACAGCAGATTAAACTCTCCCTCCCTCTGCCACATCCCCTTTAATAACATTAATGAAGAGGTTCAGGACAGAACAGCAGATTAAACTCTCCCTCCCTCTGCCACATCCCCTTTAATAACATTAATGAAGAGGTTCAGGACAGAACAGCAGATTAAACTCTCCCTCCCTCTACCACATCCCCTTTAATAACATTAATGAAGAGGTTCAGGACAGAACAGCAGATTAAACTCTCCCTCCTTCCGCCACATCCCCTTTAATAACATTAATGAAGAGGTTCAGGACAGAACAGCAGATTAAACTCTCCCTCCTTCCGCCACATCCCCTTTAATAACATTAATGAAGAGGTTCAGGACAGAACAGCAGATTAAACTCTCCCTCCCTCCGCCACATCCCCTTTAATAACATTAATGAAGAGGTTCAGGACAGAACAGCAGATTAAACTCTCCCTCCCTCTGCCACATCCCCTTTAATAACATTAATGAAGAGGTTCAGGACAGAACAGCATATTAAACTCTCCCTCCCTCTGCCACATCCCCTTTAATAACATTAATGAAGAGGTTCAGGACAGAACAGCACATTTAACCTCCCTCTGCCACATCCCCTTTAATAACATTAATGAAGAGGTTCAGGACAGAACAGCAGATTAAACTCTCCCTCCCTCTGCCACATCCCCTTTAATAACATTAATGAAGAGGTTCAGGACAGAACAGCAGATTAAACTCTCCCTCCCTCTACCACATCCCCTTTAATAACATTAATGAAGAGGTTCAGGACAGAACAGCAGATTTAACCTCCCTCTGCCACATCCCCTTTAATAACATTAATGAAGAGGTTCAGGACAGAACAGCAGATTAAACTCTCCCTCCCTCTGCCACATCCCCTTTAATAACATTAATGAAGAGGTTCAGGACAGAACAGCAGATTTAACCTCCCTCTGCCACATCCCCTTTAATAACATTAATGAAGAGGTTCAGGACAGAACAGCAGATTAAACTCTCCCTCCCTCTGCCACATCCCCTTTAATAACATTAATGAAGAGGTTCAGGACAGAACAGCAGATTAAACTCTCCCTCCCTCTGCCACATCCCCTTTAATAACATTAATGAAGAGGTTCAGGACAGAACAGCAGACTGGAGGAGGGACACACACACACACACACACACACACACACACACACACACACACACACACACACACACACACACACACACACACTCACAGACATAGGCTCACAGACGGCTGTTTAACAGTCTGATGGCCTTGAGATGGAAGCTATTTTTCAGTCTCTCTGTCCCAGCTTTGATGCACCTGTACTGACCTCGGGGTGAACAGGCAGTGGCTCGGGTGATTGTTGTTTTTAGGGACTAGAAGGACTAGAAGCGAGGCAGCCCTCTCTGTCTGCAGCGTTTTCTGAGGCTCAGTTCCACCTGTCCCACCATTACTGAGGCTCAGTTCTACCTGTCCCACCATTACTGAGACTCAGTTCCTCCTGTCCCACCATTACTGAGGCTCAGTTCTACCTGTCCCACCATTACTGAGGCTCAGTGCCACCTGTCCCACCATGACTGAGGCTCAGTTCTACCTGTCCCACCATTACTGAGACTCAGTTCCACCTGTCCCACCATTACTGAGGCTCAGTTCCTCCTGTCCCACCATTACTGAGGCTCAGGTCCACCTGACGATGACGTAGGAGAGTCGAGACGAGGGACGGAGAGAGAGAGGGGAGGGGCACAGTATAGTCAGGTCAGTCACCAGACAGTCAGAACCGTGCACTAGGTCTATCTATCAGTATAGTCAGGTCAGACACCAGACAGACAGAACCGTGCACTAGGTCTATCTATCAGTATAGTCAGGTCAGACACCAGACAGACAGACAGACAGAACCGTGCACTAGGTCTATCTATCAGTATAGTCAGGTCAGACACCAGACAGACAGAACCGTGCACTAGGTCTATCTATCAGTATAGTCAGGTCAGTCACCAGACAGACAGACAGACAGACATAACCGTGCACTAGGTCTATCTATCAGTATAGACAGGTCAGACAGACAGTCAGAACCGGGCACTAGGTCTATCTATCAGTATAGTCAGGTCAGTCACCAGACAGACAGACAGACAGACATAACCGTGCACTTGGTCTATCTATCAGTATAGACAGGTCAGACAGACAGTCAGAACCGGGCACTAGGTCTATCTATCAGTATAGTCAGGTCAGTCACCAGTCAGACAGAAAGTCAGAACCGTGCACTAGGTCTATCTATCAGTATAGTCAGGTCAGTCACCAGACAGACAGACAGACAGACATAACCGTGCACTAGGTCTATCTATCAGTATAGACAGGTCAGACAGACAGTCAGTCAAAAGCTGTATCCCTGCCGTTTCTTGTCTTGCTAAGTCACTTGTAACTTCACTACAGCAGGGCCAATCATCAATGAATAGGAGAGGCTATAGAGATGAGTGAGATGCACCACTCCGCTGTCACACGGTGTCTGTCCAGGTGCGCGGGACGGTTTCCAGGGCACCAAAATAGAGGAGAGGTTGAGCCTCTTTCTCCCACGCTCTTTGTTGTTGTGGGAAATTGACCTACTATACTGTTTACTGTCGGCATCTACACAAAAAAAATATCTAAAAGTTTTTTAACACTAAGGATCCCAATTTAGTCAGTTTGTGTGGGTGTCTTCCATCTTGTGTCCAGATGGGTTGTTTTTCAGTTTGTTTGTGTGTGTGGGGGGGGGGGGGGGGTCAGTTTGTCTGTGTGCCCCCCCCGTGTTTGTGACAGAGGCTGGAGGGTATTGGCTGATACAGGTATTACAGCCTGAGGGACAACATCTGGGGGCCGAAGCTGTTCCCCACCCCTCCCCTGGGGACGAGCAGCTGTGTGTATTTGATCGTTGAAGAACATCCAGGTTTTAGCGTCTTCCTGGTTTCCACGCCTACGAGCCACCGATGCAGACCTTTCTGGAAACAGCTGCTTTCTGGGAAAAAGTCTAGTAAATTAATTTAATATAGCCTCACGACATCACAATAAATTCATTATTTATTTTAGACCTCTACTGCGGTATCTTTCCACTAGAAATTACAACTCACACTTTACATTTTGCATATTGACTAGCCACCACTGTATATTGACTAGCCACCACTGTATATTGACTAGCCATCACTGTATATTGACTAGCCACCACTGTATATTGACCAGCCATCACTGTATATTGACTAGCCACCACTGTATATTGACCAGCCACCACTGTATATTGACTAGCCACCACTGTATATTGACTGTATATTGACCAGCCACCACTGTATATTGACCAGCCACCACTGTATATTGACTAGCCACCACTGTATATTGACTGTATATTGACTAGCCACCACTGTATATTGACCAGCCACCACTGTATATTGACCAGCCACCACTGTA
>NW_027258024.1:190000-197500 GCF_045791955.1 Oncorhynchus clarkii lewisi
GGAGAGGGAGACAGGGAGAGGGTGAGGGGGACAGGGAGAGAGAGACAGGGAGAGGGAGACAAGGAGAGGGAGAGAGAGACAGGGAGAGGGAGAGAGAGACAGGGAGAGGGAGAGAGAGACAGGGAGAGAGAGACAGGGAGAGAGAGACAGGGAGAGGGAGAGAGAGACAGGGAGAGGGAGAGAGGGAGAGAGAGACAGGGAGAGGGAGAGAGAGACATGGAGAGGGAGAGAGAGACAGGGAGAAGGAGAGAGAGACAGGGAGAGAGAGACAGGGAGAGGGAGAGAGAGACAGGGAGAGGGAGAGAGAGACAGGGAGAGGGGGAGAGGGAGAGAGAGACAGGGAGAGAGAGACAGGGAGAGGGAGAGAGAGACAGGGAGACAGGGAGAGGGAGACAGGGAGAGAGAGACAGGGAGAGAGAGACAGGGAGAGAGAGACAGGGAGAGAGAGACAGGGAGAGGGAGACAGGGAGAGGGAGACAGGGAGAGAGGGACAGCGATAGAGAGACAGAGAGGGAGGGAGACAGAGGGAGACTGATTGAGAGAGCGAGGGAGATGGAGGGAGACAGAGGGAGACTGATTGAGAGAGCGAGGGAGATGGAGGGAGACTGATTGAGAGAGCGAGGGAGATGGAGGGAGACAGAGGCCCCCTTTTGACTCTTGATAGATTTTTTAAACCTGTAACTGCCATTTCCTTCAATCCGTTAAAAGATCCTCTAAGAGTCTTAAACACCCACATCTAGATATCCACTGTTTCAGACCAGTAGATATCCACTGTTTCAGACCAGTAGATATCCACTGTTTCAGACCAGTAGATATCCACTGGTTCAGACCAGTAGATATCCACTGGTTCAGACCAGTAGATATCCACTGTTTCAGACCAGTAGACATCCACTGTTTCAGACCAGTAGATATCCACTGTTTCAGACCAGTAGATATCCACTGTTTCAGACCAGTAGATATCCACTGTTTCAGACCAGTAGATATCCACTGTTTCAGACCAGTAGATATCCACTGTTTCAGACCAGTAGACCAGTAGATATCCACTGTTTCAGACCAGCAGACATCCACTGTTTCAGACCAGTAGATATCCACTGTTTCAGACCAGTAGACCAGTAGATATCCACTGTTTCAGACCAGTAGATATCCACTGTTTCAGACCAGTAGATATCCACTGTTTCAGACCAGTAGACCAGTAGATATCCACTGTTTCAGACCAGTAGATATCCACTGTTTCAGACCAGTAGATATCCACTGTTTCAGACCAGTAGACCAGTAGATAACCACTGTTTCAGACCAGTAGATATCCACTGTTTCAGACCAGTAGATATCCACTGTTTCAGACCAGTAGACAAGTAGATATCCACTGTTTCAGACCAGTAGACCAGTAGATATCCACTGTTTCAGACCAGTAGATATCCACTGTTTCAGACCAGTAGACCAGTAGATATCCACTGTTTCAGACCTTCAGACCAGTAGATATCCACTGTTTCAAACCAGTAGATATCCACTGTTTCAGACCAGTAGACATCCACTGTTTCAGACCAGTAGACCAGTAGATATCCACTGTTTCAGACCAGTAGACATCCACTGTTTCAGACCAGTAGACCAGTTGACCAGTAGATATCCACTGTTTCAGACCAGTAGACCAGTAGATATCCACTGTTTCAGACCAGTAGATATCCACTGTTTCAGACCAGTAGATATCCACTGTTTCAGACCAGTAGATATCCACTGTTTCAGACCAGTAGATATCCACTGTTTCAGGCCAGTAGATATCCACTGTTTCAGACCAGTAGACCAGTAGATATCCACTGTTTCAGACCAGTAGATATCCACTGTTTCAGACCAGTAGATATCCACTGTTTCAGACCAGTAGACCAGTAGATATCCACTGTTTCAGACCAGTAGATATCCACTGTTTCAGACCAGTAGACCAGTAGATATCCACTGTTTCAGACCAGTAGATATCCACTGTTTCAGACCAGTAGATATCCACTGTTTCAGACCAGTAGATATCCACTGTTTCAGACCAGTAGACCAGTAGATATCCACTGTTTCAGACCAGTAGACCAGTAGATATCCACTGTTTCAGACCAGTAGATATCCACTGTTTCAGACCAGTAGACCAGTAGATATCCACTGTTTCAGACCAGTAGATATCCACTGTTTCAGACCAGTAGATATCCACTGTTTCAGACCAGTAGATCAGTAGATATCCACTGTTTCAGACCAGTAGATATCCACTGTTTCAGACCAGTAGACCAGTAGATATCCACTGTTTCAGACCAGTAGACCAGTAGACCAGTAGATATCCACTGTTTCAGACCTTCAGACCAGTAGATATCCACTGTTTCAAACCAGTAGATATCCACTGTTTCAGACCAGTAGACATCCACTGTTTCAGACCAGTAGACCAGTAGATATCCACTGTTTCAGACCAGTAGACATCCACTGTTTCAGACCAGTAGACCAGTAGACCAGTAGATATCCACTGTTTCAGACCAGTAGACCAGTAGATATCCACTGTTTCAGACCAGTAGATATCCACTGTTTCAGACCAGTAGATATCCACTGTTTCAGACCAGTAGACCAGTAGATATCCACTGTTTCAAACCACAATACCATGGCCAGAACTTACCCATGATGCTTCGCAGTAGATTTACAGTAGATTAATGATCCTCTCTCTGATAGATGTAGATCAGACATCCCCCTCTCTTTCTCTCTTCGTCACTATCTCTCTCTCTCTTCCTCTCTACCTCTTTATCTCTCTATCGTTCCCTCTTCGGGGGGGGGGGGCAGCAGCATGGCAAGCTGAGGCAACATGTTGAAGGCCCTGGTTTAGAGAGATCAGAGAGAGGGATTGAAGGAGTTTCCCTTTGTTCCTCCCTCCCTATCATCAGATCCAGAGAGAGAGAGGGGTTCAGGGCTGTAAAGAGTCCGAGGGGAGTTGATGGCGCGGGGTTGAAAGGAGTAAGATGCTCCTCCCTCCCTCCCTCCCTCCCTCCCGCTCCACGTCAGAGGAGAAGTGTTACTTTAGTCTGTATCCTTCTGAAGCACACGGCTCAGCCCGGCTAGCCAGCAGGGTTAGAAGTCTTTGA
The DNA here is from genome assembly GCF_045791955.1 of Oncorhynchus clarkii lewisi. NCBI lineage: Eukaryota > Metazoa > Chordata > Actinopteri > Salmoniformes > Salmonidae > Oncorhynchus > Oncorhynchus clarkii. The sequence goes on from NW_027258024.1 coordinate 193,099, forward strand.
TGTGCAGGAGTCCTGCTGAAAGACTGCTCTGATACACACTAAGTGACCTCTGTAGAGCCTCCCTCTCCCCCTTTTCCACTCTCGTCTCTGGGGTCGTCGTGACACTCTCTCGCTCTCTCTCTCTGATGTCCCTGGGCTCTTTTGCAGTGTGTTCAATAGTAATGGATATCAGGTTGTGTTAAGATGGCGCACACACACACACACACCCGTCAACACCTTTAATGGGTTAGAGAGTTTACCAGTCATCTCTGATGTACTGGGTTGAGCTCATAAGTGTTAAGGAGGGAGGGGAGGGATGGGGGATGAATGAAGGGAGGGAGGGATGGGGGAGGGAGGGAGGGATGGGGGATGAATGAAAGAAGGGAGGGAGGGAGGGATGAAGGGAGGGAGGGATGGGGGATGAATGAAGGGAGGGAGGGATGAATGAAGGGAGGGATGGATGGGGGATGAATGAAGGGAGGGATGGAGGGATGAATGAAGTGAGGGAGGGAGGGAGGGAGGGATGAATGAAGGGAGGGAGGGAGGGATGAATGGAGGGAGGGAGGGAGGGATGGGGGATGAATGAAGGGAGGGAGGGATGGGGGATGAATGAATGGAGGGAGGGAGGGATGAATGGAGGGAGGGAGGGAGGGAGTGATGAATGAAGGGAGGGAGGGATGGGGGATGAATGAAGGGAGGGATGAATGAAGGGAGGGAGGGAGGGAGGGAGGGATGTGGGATGAATGAAGGGAGGGAGGGATGTGGGATGAATGAATGAAGGGAGGGAGGGATGGGGGATGAATGAATGGAGGGAGGGAGGAAGGGAGGGAGGGATGAATGAAGGGAGGGAGGGAGGGATGGAGGGATGAATGAAGGGAGGGAGGGAGGGATGGAGGGATGAATGAAGGGAGGGAGGGAGGGATAGGGGATGAATGAAGGGAGGGAGGGATGAATGAAGGGAGGGAGGGAGGGATGGGGGATGAATGAAGGGAGGGAGGGAGGGATGGGGGATGAATGGATGGAGGGAGGAATGTAAAGTAGCACTAGAAAAGGCTGGTTATTTACCGACTGCATCAGACCAGTAGAACAGGTCAGTAAGTGGTTATTTACCGACTGCATCAGACCAGTAGAACAGGTCAGTAAGTGGTTATTTACCGACTGCATCAGACCAGTAGAACAGGTCAGTAAGTGGTTATTTACCGACTGCATCAGACCAGTAGAACAGGTCAGTAAGTGGTTATTTACCGACTGCATCAGACCAGTAGAACAGGTCAGTAAGTGGTTATTTACCGACTGCATCAGACCAGTAGAACAGGTCAGTAAGTGGTTATTTACAGACTGCATCAGACCAGTAGAACAGGTCAGTAAGTGGTTATTTACCGACTGCATCAGACCAGTAGAACAGGTCAGTAACTTCCGTTCCCGAGGCCAGTGAGTCTCCATAACTCTCCCTCCTTCCCTCCCTTCTCGTTCCCGAGGCCAGTTAGTCTCCGTAACTCTCCCTCCGTCCCTTCTCGTTCCCGAGGCCAGTGAGTCTACATAACTCTCCCTCCCTCCCTCCCTTCTCGTTCCCGAGGCCAGTGAGTCTCCGTAATTCTCCCTCCCTCCCTTCTCGTTCCCGAGGCCAGTGAGTCTCCGTAACTCTCCCTCCCTCCCTTCTCGTTCCCGAGGCCAGTGAGTCTCCATAACTCTCCCTCCCTCTCTTCTCGTTCCCGAGGCCAGTGAGTCTCCATAACTCTCCCTCCCTCCCTTCTCGTTCCCGAGGCCAGTGAGTCTCCATAACTCTCCCTCCCTCTCTTCTCGTTCCCGAGGCCAGTGAGTCTCCGTAACTCTCCCTCCCTTCTCGTTCCCGAGGCCAGTGAGTCTCCATAACTCTCCCTCCCTCTCTTCTCGTTCCCGAGGCCAGTGAGTGCATTCAGGCCGTTGGGACGCCGATCACGCTTGCTTCCCCCGTTTCTTGCCAGAGCCTTTTCTGTGATGCTATCACACAGCCGTAGCATGCTGCAGAAAGGTTATATTAGTTTATTCTCCACAGATTAAATCTCATATCTTTTATAAACCAATTTCCCCATAAAACACAGATAGTACCCAAGCTGGGAACTCTGGAGAAAAGGTTGTTAGTGGATTATTTGTCTGATTATAAGCTTTGCATTGTTTCTCGGCCTCGTTTCCAATGAATCAAAACAAGTGGCGCAGGCAGAAAACAAAGATCAGTGCAACTGGATCTAATTATTCAGAATCAGATCTGGACGTGTAGCTGATTCAACACCATCACATTCTCTCTCTGTCTCTCTCTGTCTCTCTGTCTCTCTCTCTCTCTCTGTCTCTCTCTCTCTCTCTCTCTCTCTCTCTCTCTCTCTCTGTCTCGCTCTCTCTCTCTCTCTGTCTCTCTCTCTCTCTTTAGTCCGAAGAGAGAGACCAGACTCAGATCTTATATTCTCCAGAGAGAGAGACCAGACTCAGATCTTATATTCTCCAGAGAGAGAGAGACCAGACTCAGATCTTATATTCTCCAGAGAGAGAGAGAGAGACCAGACTCAGGGAGATGGCGGAGAGAGGGAGAGAGAGACCAGACTCAGATCTTATATTCTCCAGAGAGAGAGACCAGACTCAGATCGTATATTCTCTAGAGAGAGAGAGACCAGACTCAGATCTTATATTCTCCAGAGAGAGAGACCAGACTCAGATCGTATATTCTCTAGAGAGAGAGAGACCAGACTCAGATCTTATATTCTCCATAGAGAGAGACCAGACTCAGATCGTATATTCTCTAGAGAAAGAGAGACCAGACTCAGATCTTATATTCTCCAGAGAGAGAGAGACCAGACTCAGATCTTATATTCTCCAGAGAGAGAGAGAGAGGCCAGACTCAGGGAGATGGTGGAGAGAGGGAGAGAGAGACCAGACTCAGTACTTATATTCTCCAGAGAGAGAGAGACCAGACTCAGATCTTATATTCTCCAGAGAGAGAGAGACCAGACTCAGATCTTATATTCTCCAGAGAGAGAGACCAGACTCAGATCTTATATTCTCCAGAGAGAGAGAGACCAGACTCAGATCTTATATTCTCCAGAGAGAGAGAGACCAGACTCAGATCTTATATTCTCCAGAGAGACCAGACTCAGATCTTATATTCTCCAGAGAGAGAGAGACCAGACTCAGATCTTATATTCTCCAGAGAGACCAGACTCAGATCTTATATTCTCCAGAGAGAGAGAGACCAGACTCAGATCTTATATTCTCCAGAGAGAGAGACCAGACTCAGATCTTATATTCTCCATAGAGAGAGACCAGACTCAGATCGTATATTCTCTAGAGAAAGAGAGACCAGACTCAGATCTTATATTCTCCAGAGAGAGGGAGGGAGAGAGAGACCATACTCAGATCTTATATTCTCCAGAGAGAGAGAGACCAGACTCAGGGAGATGGTGGAGAAAGGGAGAGAGAGACCAGACTCAGATCTTATATTCTCCAGAGAGAGAGACCAGACTCAGATCTTATATTCTCCATAGAGAGAGAGAGACCAGACTCAGATCTTATATTCTCCAGAGAGAGAGAGATCGACCAGACTCAGGGAGATAGTGGAGAGAGGGAGAGAGAGACCAGACTCAGATCTTATATTCTCCAGAGAGAGAGAGAGACCAGACTCAGATCGTATATTCTCCAGAGAGGGAGAGAGAGACCAGACTCAGAACTTATATTCTCCAGAGAGAGAGAGAGACCAGACTCAGATCGTATATTCTCCAGAGAGGGAGAGAGAGACCAGACTCAGATCTTATATTCTCCAGAGAGAGAGACCAGACTCAGATCTTATATTCTCCATAGAGAGACCAGACTCAGATCTTATATTCTCCAGAGAGAGAGACCAGACTCAGATCTTATATTCTCCAGAGAGAGAGAGACCAGACTCAGGGAGATAGTGAGAGAGAGACCAGACTCAGGGAGATGGTGGAGAAAGGGAGAGAGAGACCAGACTCAGATCTTATATTCTCCATAGAGAGAGAGAGACCAGACTCAGATCTTATATTCTCCATAGAGAGAGACCAGACTCAGATCTTATATTCTCCATAGAGAGACCAGACTCAGATCTTATATTCTCCAGAGAGAGACCAGACTCAGATCTTATATTCTCCAGAGAGAGAGAGACCAGACTCAGATCTTATATTCTCCAGAGAGAGACCAGACTCAGATCTTATATTCTCCAGAGAGAGAGACCAGACTCAGATCTTATATTCTCCATAGAGAGAGACCAGACTCAGATCTTATATTCTCCAGAGAGAGAGAGACCAGACTCAGATCTTATATTCTCCAGAGAGAGAGAGAGAGACCAGACTCAGGGAGATGGTGGAGAGAGGGAGAGAGAGACCAGACTCAGATCTTATATTCTCCAGAGAGAGAGACCAGACTCAGATCTTATATTCTC